>NC_079202.1:6946128-7036128 GCF_026745355.1 Beta vulgaris subsp. vulgaris | reverse complement strand
CAGAACTGAACTGGTCTGAACTGAACTGATCTGATCTGAACTGAACTGAACTGAATTGAATTGAACTGAACTGAAAATAAGTTGGGGAGAACAGGCCCTACTAATCTATGCGCCAGCATTCATGATGTTCAGAGTTGAGGCATGAGAGAGATTATCTAATGCCGAATTTCCAACGCTAGATTTGCAGGACACAGTTTCTTTCTTCTTTTTTTACCTTTTTCCTAGTCTTCTTTCTTTTTGTTTAAATTACTTAACCATGAAAATTATTCTTTTTCTGAGGATCTTTTCGTGGAGTTAATTGGACCAATACTGAAGATGATATATAATTTAATCTGATTGTTGTCCTTTATTTTACCCTTTTCTGGTTTTGAAAGATTTATGCTATCATTCTTAGCGACTAAGTCAATAAAGGTTTGTCAAGTGGCCTAACCGAGTGATAGAAAATAGAAATAGAGCCATAGAGCCTAGAGGGATTCACACTTCTAACTTCTAATTTCTATTTTAGTGGGTTTCGGAGGTGTAAAATCCATTGATTCTCCTCTTTCTTTCCAAAGTACTCCCTTCTCCTTTTTGACTGCCTTATTTGATTTATAAGACACTAATTTTATAAGACATGACTTAAAAGTTAAATGTCTTCGATTTAAGACATACTAGCTTTATATATATGCGATGCGTACGAAATAAAAAGCTGAATTATGTATTTATATTTAATACTCTAATTAGTTTATTTTTCACTTATTTTATTTGATTTATTTGATACGTTATTGTTATATTATTACAATTCACTTAGTAGAACAAAAACATTCTGTAAAAGAAAAGGTTAGAAATATGTCGGTTCTTAACACGAATATTCAATCACAATTATCAATACATCAAGAAATTCAAAACTAATTTTTTAACAAAATAGAAAATTATGTAATTAACGATAAAAAAAGAAAACGATCTGAAATTGTAATGTACTACTTACAATACCACTAGTAGAGTAGATAGTGATGTTGAACTTTGATCAGTCTGATAATCTTTGTAAAGAAGATCGAATTCATGCCAAATAAATCATGACTTTTCACCAAAACTCATGCAAGTAACCTCCACATTTCAACACCAAAAGAACCAAAAGTTAACATCTACCTTCAAAAACTCAAGAACACAACAAAATTCCCAAATCTAAAAAACCACAAACCTCGACTTCAATTTTCTTCTCTCCAAATTTGGCACTATTGGCAGTATGAAGGGCCAATGGTTCAGAATGTTTGAAGCGGTGCAAAAGTGGTGTGGATGCTATGACACATCAGAGGAAGAAAGCGGAGTTCCCAAAATGATGATGATGATGTGATCTCCGAAACCCATAAGATATTTGAAAAGCACCAGAGGTAAATTTCACTTCTATGATGAATGGATTTTGATGAGGAAGTTCGAAAAGTATCGTTCCATCTTGAGTAACCTCCTTTACAAGATAACACGTGGACGTCCAACGAGCACGCCTCAAATATCTGATTTCGTTGGTTCCGGAAGTAGTGGGAAAAGAACAAAGTCTGAGGATGGAGGCTCCACACCGACCACACCCACGAGCGAAGATGTTCGGGATAATCACTCGCCTTGTCTAGAAGGCAACAAGAAAACTAAGCCAGACTCAAGGGTAAGAGCCAAATCGATGAAGCTATTGAAGCTTTTTCATCGTTTGGTGACAGACTTCAACTCTATCGTGAGCGGAAGGGATTAGATATCGATATGCAACATGAGAAACTATAATTTCTTAAGCAAAAGGAAGCAAGGAAGCAAAGGCAACTCGAGTTGGAAGAGATAAACAGGGAAAGGCATATGGAATTAGAGGAAAATAACTTAAAGATGCAACATTGGCAAATGCTCCAATCATTAACATCTAAGGAAAATCGCCTACCATGGGAAGATGAAATGGTCAACAATCTGCAAATATACTATAACAATGTTTAGGCTTTTAGTGTCCGTGTAATATGTTTTAGGTGTGAGTGTTATTAGTTATAGTGTGTTGTATGTTTGAGTATTAATGTATTATGTTAAGTTTAAATTGAGTGTTTGAGTATTAATGTTTTTAAGTTTTTGTTGTAATGTGAGTTTCTCTAATAAAAGTTGAAGTATTTTGTCCATTATCTATGATCCCTTACTCCTTTTCAGAGAGCCCATGTGATAAGGTCTATGAAGAGACACCTCTATGATCCCTTACTCCTTTTCAGAGAACCCATGTGATATTGTCTCTGAAGAGACACCTCAATGATCTCATTCCACTTTTTAGAGAACCCATGTGTTACTGTCTCTAAAGAGACATCTCTATGATCCCATACTACTTTTCAGAGAACCCATGTGTTATTGTCTCTGAACACACATCTCTATGATCCCATACTACTTTTCAGAAAACCCATGTGTTATCTTTGAAGAGAGATCTTTATGATCCCATACTACTTTTCAGAATACCCATGTGTTATCGTCTCTGGAGAGACATCATTACCTACTCCTTTTCAGAGAAGCCATGTGATGATACACTTCCTACTTTAAAATAAATCTCTATATATGTGCTCCTCCATTAGTATATATAAACAGGATTAGAGTTCTACAATTCTCTACAACAATCTCCCCTACCAAAATCAAATATCTTTCAGATCTAAAATGAATTCCTAAAAATTTAGTATCCGTTCAACTTCCTCTTCTTCTTCCGATGATTTAGAAGAGGAAATATGGGATATGGAGAACAAAGAAGTAGATGACATGATCGACAATGTCAGTCATACTTATCTCCCATTCCTTGTGTCTACGATCACTCCTAGAATGAGACCGGGTAGACGTACACAACCTCGGGCTGATAGGGGTCGAGAAGAAGGTCATTAAAGATAATACAATGACTATTTTGCTGAAAATCCAGTTTACTCAAGTAGGTTGCTTCGACGTAGATTTCGTATGCAAAAGCATGTTTTTGAGCATACCATGAATGAAGTTGTGAGGAATGACGACTGGTTCGAACAAAATAGTGATTGCACCGATTGTTTTGGATTGTCGTCGCTATAAGAGTGTACCGCAACAATATGACAATTAGCTTATGGGTGTGCTTCTGACGCTTGCGATGAGTACGTACATATTAGTGATAGTACAAAAATATTGGCACTTTAGAGAATCATTGATGGCGTCATTAACCAATTTAGTTATGTGTACTTAAGACGACCGAATAATGCCGATATGAGGAGGCTGTTACAAATTGGAGAATAATGTGGATTTTCTGGCATGATTGGTAGCATCGATTGTATGCATTGGGAGTGGAAGAATTGTCCAACAACATGGAGAAGACAATATTAAGGAAGGGCAGGGGTAGTGACACTTGTGCTTGAAGCTGTAGTTGATAGGGACTTGTGGATTTGGCATTCTTTTTTTTGAAATGCCGAGAAGTTGCAACGATCTGAACGTGCTTCATAGATCTCCTCTGTTTGAAGATGTTTTAGAAGGTCGAGCTCCAGCTATTCATTTCGTTGTAAATGGCCATCAATATAACAAAGGATATTACCTTACTGATGGTATCTATCCCAAATGGGCTACTTTTGTGAATTCAATAACGAGTCCACCATCTCATAAAGACAGACTCTTTGCAAAACATCAAGAAGCAACAAGGAATTAAAGACATGGAACAAGCATTTGGAATGCTACAAGCTCGATTTGCTATTATTCGGATGTCATCCTTTGCTTGGGATCTGAACATACTTCATAAGATTATGTTGGCGTGCATAATCATGCACAACATGATAGTTGAAGATGAACGAGAAACCTGCCAAAATTACGTGGATCCATCAGAGTTTGACGTAGCAGATCTCGACGTCGTTCTGCTCAGAGAAACAACGAAGAGCAAGAAGGTCGCTTTGAATATCATAACGAGTGAATTATCGACATCAACACATTTTTGCAGCACGAAGCACAAATCAAAGATCAACAAACTAATTTATCTTTGAAAAACGATTTGATCGAACATATATGGGCAAAGTTCGGTAGGAATGGGAACTAAGATAATGGAATTTTATTAGTGTTGCATTTAATTTTCATGATTTCTTTTCATTTGATTTATGTAATAAGTTTTGAATAGATGAATCTTTTTTACTATTTGTCAATTAATATTAATTAATTTTTAAAAATTAAAATTAATTAGATATAATTAAAATTAATATTTACTAATTAATAATTATAAGAGTTAATTATAATAAATTAGCGTAAAATGGTTTTACATTAATTAATACAACTCCATAGAATTATTTGAAGAGAGAGAAAATATGGTGCGGTAGGGAAAAGGGATGAGAGAGAGTGATGAACCATTATTTTTGGGTTCATAGTTAAGAGAGAAATTGAAAATGGTTTGTGAGAATGATGTGGAGGAGAGAGAAAAGAGGACAGAGAAGGATGAACCTTTTTTTGGGTTCATTTTTAACAGTGCTCTTATATTTGTTTCAATGAATACTTTCACAATCAACTTTTTATAACTATTAGATATACATAATTAGAGAAATTAATACTCAAAGTTGTGTGTTGGTAAATGTGAAAGTCAAACTGTTGCACTTATTTAGAAATGGAAGTATACTCTATCAAAATAAATTATAATAACTTGCAGTTTTTTTAATATACTAGTAAAATCAAGGTCAGAGTAAACATATGAATAGTGTAAAAGAAACAACTTTGAAACTAAAAAGAACAAAGTCTTATACTCTTATCCTTAGATTAATTTAGGATACTTATAAAAAAAAATGACAAGAACAATCCCAACTATAGATGTTCCGCCGATATCAGTACCAATTTTTTACTAATTTTTAGCAGCGCAGAGGAGGGGGTTTGGGGGCGGGAGAGGTGGTGATAGGGCAAGGGAAGCAAGGGGTAACTAAGGTTATGGTTTCCAACTTTTGACCTACTATAGTAGGTTATTAACCTGTTTGGACCACTTTTGTAAAAACATACCCTAAAGTTAAGACCACTGAGTATTAATCAAAAGTTGAGATTAAAATTGAAACTCTCCATGTTATGAAAATGAGATTCTCCATATTGTGATGTACAAGTTGTGGATGAGATAATGGACAATCTCCAACGGCTAAAGATGTTAATGCAACAATAATGAAACAATACCAAAAGACATTAGTAGTAAGAGAGGAATCCGAAGAAAAATCACCAAAAGATAGAAAATACTGATCATTATAGTTCAAAACAATATTGTTTTGATTTCAAAAAAATTCAGCAGAATTATTAGAAATTTCAGGCATCTATGAGAGATTTGAGAAGATTTAAACAAATTAAGTGAGAATTTGAAGAAATTTGAAGAACTTTTTTGGATCTTCAAATTTCAAGAGAAAATCGGTAAATTAAAGGTCGAAGCTTTGATACCATGAGAAGGTTCAAGAACCTGATGAAGCTTAGACATAAAAAAGAGAGGGAAAGTAAACAGATTATTGTCTAAATCTCCAGTCAACTTTACAATGTAACCTAAATTGTATGTATATAGTAACGATAACATGATTTGTTATAGATCTGACGCATCATTATACAAGAAAAATAAAGAAGAAAATATAAATATAAAACCCATATAGGTTATCATTACATATTAGAAAATTAACGAGCACATGATTGCAAAGTTTCTAACAAAGAAGTTTTAGGGGGGGGGGGTTTGAAAATTCTCTTCCCTTCATTTGCCTTCGACGCCCCTAGCTGGCTCTGCATCTGCCACTCCATCTACAACCCTAGCTTAAACATCGTCTGCATCCGTAGCTACATCCTCTCCAGATTACCATGTTTTTCTCGCCTACATAAGTTCATCAAATAACATAAAAATTAATTACATGATATGTAAGTTTCCGAAAGAAATATAACAATCTATATTAGTGAGAGAATGAAAGTATAATTTGCGGTACATATACGACTTTGTGTTTTGTTAATTGAATAATAATCGATAGCATTTTTCGGTTTGAACACAGGATGAGCTAAAAATATTCTGCAATTCTCTCTTTTCATCTCTTTCATTATCATTGTCGCTATCCCTGTCCTCTTATTCTTGTTCTCTCTCTTTCTCCCTCGACCTTAAAGTTCTATTTACATCTGTTCACGTCTTTCCCATTAAACTAAATTGCCAAACTAGAGTTTTTATACAAGTTGGAAAAAGTAATTTTACATCAATACTTTTTCTTTGTTTGACCACATGAAAAAGGAATAAAAGCATATATAAAAGTTATGCAAAAGCTATAATTATTTCGTTATTTCTATTTAGCTAACCAGGTACACTTGTCATTTTAACACCTTAAACCTTATCAGAATCTAATCATTTATAAGCAAATATATATATAGAGATGATATTTTGAAAATATAAATGTAGATAAATCTAACAAAATTTTACATGACTATGTTTTACATAACAAAACATAGTTATGATATCATGTGTAAATAGTCCTTCAAAGAAAAATAAACAAAATATCACTTCCACTTGAAAAAAAAATTGGAATTTCCACAATGTGTCCCTGTACTTTTGAAGAACACATAATGTATCCCTATGCTAAAACGAAATGCAATAAACTCTCTTACTCATTGACAATGTTAACTGACTATTTGTATTAGAAACTTTATGCACCATATATCCTTACCTAATTAATTTTCAAATGCGCCAAATACTCCTGGATTAAAGTTACCATTTTTTCTTGTAATTGAATACAGGTTCTTATAATGTATATCATTAACCTAATAAATCATGGGTCCTCCCCATATATATCCTACAAATATCTTTTCAAACAATCCTAACCATTTTAACTATTCCTCTGTCTCTTATAAATACCATTTATAGCCGCCTGATCCTCGTCATCCCTAACTTCATCTTCCACTTTATTTTGATTCACATTGTCGTCGACCTTCATATCTCTAAACCGGACCATGTCAGCTAAACTAAGGTTAATATTTATCTAATATATTGTCCTCTAAATCCTAACTATTGTACTCATCACACATCTTAACAATTGTGTCATATATATGAACCCAATTATGGGGTGAGGGAGAGCTTCGGTCAAGAGTATGCCCAACGCAATATTTAAGGCTATGTTTGGCAATTGAAGAATAGTTGTTAGCTGATAGTATTAGCTGATAGCTGTATCTATTAGCTAATTTGACTAGCTGATTGCATTTTGGTTGTATGAAGGTGTTTGGTAAATAGTTGATAGCTGATTGTTATATAATTGTGTAAAATGACCAATAAGGACATGAGCATAATCTATTTTGTACCTTATATTGTTTATTAATGCAATTTTCAACAACTTTAGGACATAGTTGTAGTTCACTCACTCGTTCCTAAACCTCTAATGTAAAAAAAACTCCTCCCTCCAACTTTTTTCAAAAATAGCTTTTTTGGCCCAATCAGTTAATTTAGACCTATCTCTATTAGCAAACACTCAATTTAGAAGATTGACTAGTCAATTCTTCTAATATGAGTTCAAACTTCTAATTATGCTCCAAACATCTCTTTACCAAATAAGGCCTAAGTATTGGAAGGAATTAAGGATGGAATTATTCCCAACTGAATTTGGAGCCACAAAGGTTAATGACAATAAAAATAAGGTTGAAGAATAAGATGAAACTAGTATATTTGTAAGCTTATCATGAAGAGGACCTATGGTTTATTAGGGGTAATGCGATGAAAGATAAGAACTTAGTATTCAACTACAACAAAAACTAATAACTACCATATAAGGGTAATTGTTGCATTTGAAAAATAGGTAATGGTAGTTATCCTTATATAATACTTAAGCTATAATTTTCTCACGATGTATCTTTAACTTTTAAAAAATGTATGTGGAACTCTTATGTTTTCAAGATGCAAAGTGTACTCTTAGTATACTGAAAAACAGTAATTGCCCTTACACAACGACGACATTAACTTGTCCTTAGTGTTGGAAACCTTTTTTTAAAATCAACCTTGCCGCTCCCCTTCCCCAAGCTCTTACCGCCCCCGCCCAAAATCACCCTCCCACCCCCCTAAAACTCGAACCCCTTAAACACTGAATACAAGGAGTTTCGAGTCATTAACAACAGTGACCTTGATTTGAGGAGGGTGGTCATCGATGCGGTCACCAAAGATGGTGAGTGCGGAGGAGAAAGATGAAGAAGGAGAAGGTGTTGGGTGGTGCAGGGGTGATACGAAGAGGTGAGTGCAGAGGAGAGAAAGGAAAAAGGAGAAAGTGGTGGGTGGTGCAGGGGTTAGTACGAAGAAGAAAGAAGAGGAAGGAGAAGGTGGTGGGTGGTGCAGGGATGGTGTGGGGAGGTAAGAGCGGGGGAGAGAGAGAAAGATAAGGTGGTGGGTGGTGCAGGGATAGTGTGGGGAGGTGAGAGCGGAGGAGAGAGAGAAGGATAAAGTGGTGGGTGGTGTAGGGGTGGTGTAGGGGTGGAGTAGGGAGGGTGGCCCAGGACAAGAGAGAGAGGGCTGGGGCAAGAAAAACAAAGGGTAAGAGAGGAGAGAAAAGAATTAGCTTTATAAACCTAACCGAAACTTGACACCGTTAGTAATTAACGAAAACTTGGTGCATTTTTGAAACTGCAAGGATATATCACAAGTTTTAAAATTCCACAGGACACCGACCAGTAGACTGACAGTACCGTTGCTCCAACAAACACTACAGACGAACCAACCAACAATAGATCGCCAATTCTCGGTCCATGGCTTCAGGTTTGTCTAAGTCACTACCATTTGCTGCAACCATGAGCTTTGTTACCTCTGTTAGATCTGACGCCATCTTATATGTGACAAAAAAATCCTATTTCCACCAAATCCAAGACTCCCAATGTCGTTCTTTCTGAAGCATAAATGCTGGAACAGGAAAAAAGAAGAGAAAGAAGACCCAAGGAGAGGCTACAATGACGCCGTCTGCTATAGTTCCTTCTAAGGCTCCCAAACCAGCTACGCCTGCAGACGTCCTAAAATCGGCTAAGATGCCACTGGCAGAGGGTGAGACATTCACGATCACCCTTCCCCGAAACTTCTGTGAGATCACGGCACCGACCATCTTCCCTGTCGTAGAGAAATTAGCATTTTCGGCGCCACAACGTCTAGCGAGCTTACCCCTGAGCACCGTGGCAAGTGAAGTATTGGCCCTGCAAATCCATGTGAGTGGTGGTATATATAAATGTACTTATTAAATTATTACATGTACCAACGACGTTTATTTTTTCAGGCCATGCAAAACTCCTTGCTCTCTGCAACATTGCAATAACTCTGGAGAAATAAGTCAAGCCTCTCCGTGACAAACTAGAGAGATTTATAGTTGCGCAGACCGCAGTAAAGGCAAAATTCAAGGAGGTTACGACAGACGTGACCAAAGAGAAGGCGATGTTCGTCGCACAAGCAAATGAGTTGATGGTGTTGAGGGGGGAGATGGACTCGGCGGTGTCTGTGCTTCATGAAGAGTTGGTGGATGCTGCTAGCCGTTACACCTGGAAGACAAAGGCTAGGTTGATGAAGTAGTACATGGAAGGGCAAACAAAGTCTTGGACCCCAGAGGCAGACGTTAGGCAGTTTCTGGAGTTCTTTGGGACCCCAGACGATTTGCTTCCAGATGGCGCTAGTGCAAATGATGTCCCCGCCACTGCTGACTGGTGTCAACGACGTCGCTATTGATCATGCCTGAGTTTTTCTGATTCCTGCAAGGTGATGTGACACCTAAAAAAACGTTGTTAGCTTATAGTTTGTTTTGGGGTGCTATGTCACCAGATTTTGATATTTTATTTTTTCTTTATTGTGTGGTGGTGCTAGGTAGGGATGGCACTTGGGCGGGGCGGGTGCGGAGGATGGTACCTGTTATGGCTGAATTTTTTGACAGGGTGACACAGACGCGACGACGCGACGACTTGATGACGTGATGCCACCTGGCATGATGACGAAGTAAATGCAACCCGAAGACACAGCGAAGGACGCAAGATTGAGAGTAGAGCATTAAGTGGTAACGGTCTAGCCAAATAAGGAAGGAGTGTTATGAGCCATAAATTCAGCCGTTAGAGGGGACAAATCAAGAAGTTGGAGCGTAAGCACGAAAGATCTCCCATGATTGAAGCGCGAGGATTAATGTAATAATTAGTGAATTCATTTTTGTATTCGTTGGGAAAAAGCCAAGGAAAAAAGAAGGCATATAAAAGGGAGAGAGAGGTCATTGACATTGTTTTTTACGCAATATTATTGGAAGAACACTAGAGAGAACTTAGCACTCTTGTAACGACGGTTAGTCACAAAGAAAGATAGTGAACTATATTAGTTTGGTGGATCTCCAACCACCCGCGGTTTTTTACCCACCTTCATTGGGGTTTTCCGCGTCACCACTTTTGTGTGTTCATCCCCTTTGTTCCCCTTTGCATTCTTTTGTCGCATTGTCTTTAACATCATCTGGTTGACACGTCCCACAACTTTAATTTCATCGTAAGTGATAAATTTTAGCATAAACAATTTGGCGCCCATCGTGGGGCATAACCAGACCATCTACTGTTCAAAATCCATCAAATGGGAGAAACACCTAACCTCGAAGAAATGCAGAGACAATACGAACAAATGAGAGCAAAAATGCTCGAAATTAAGCAAGCTAATGAGTGGCTAGTTACCGACTTTACGACATCGCAGGAGAGGATCCAGAAATTGCAAGAAGAGTTAGCATCGTCCAAGGCTTCGAAGGTCCGACGTCGTGCTAATCTGAACGACATCCCCTTGATGGGAAATCTTTCTGAGTCAGATGATGAGGAACCCAAATACGACGAAGAGCCCGAGGATGAAGAGCCCTTGAACAATGAAGAGAACGACCAAGCGCATGGCCCAGATCGAAAAGCAAAATAAGCGCTTGATGAAGCTCATGTCCCAGCTCCCTGGAGCCCCAACGATAGGGATCGTGGAGCATCCCGGCGGATATGCAAAATCGCTTTTCGTCGATAGGATCTCAAGGGCCATGGTTCCCAAGAAGCTCAACCTGCCCACCCTAGCTGCTAGTTATGATGGTTCAACCGATCCAAGCGAGCACGTCGCGCAATACAAGCAGCGGATGTGGCAAGCGTCAATTCCCTGACATTTGGTAGAGGCCTGCATGTGCAAGTCTTTTGGAGCTACGCTCACTGGCCCCGCTCTCAAGTGGCTCGGATCTCTCAGGCCAGGAAGCATTGGCAATTTTTCCACCCTAGTCAATAAGTTCTATGAGAAGTTCGAAGGCAGTCGCAGCTTGGAAAAGCAGACGAGCGTTCTATATGGCGTCGTTCAAGGACCTAAAGAATCTGTTCGCGATTATTATAATCGCTTTAACAAAGAGATGATTAGCATTAAAGATCTTGATACTAAGACTGCTATTGAATGTTTCAGGAAAGGATTAATCTTGCGATCAAAGCTATACAACCGTTTGAGGAAGTACCTATGCCAAACGTTTGAGGAAGTCAAGTCGCGAGCGTTAGCACAGATGAGGTTGGAGGAAGACGATGCCATCCTCAACACCATATCCACCCGACGCGCACCGGAGACCCCTGCTGACCGGAAGGCTCTCTTCCCTAAGAAGAATAACTTGCGAAGCCATCCTTACAGCCGTTCAAACCAGGTAAACAATGTTACTGACGTTGTCGAAAATGCAGGTAACAGCGCGAGGACGGAGTCGCCAACCTTCCATGCTCTAGACTCCTACGGATTTTCCGTCGATGTTGGAGGCGTGATGAATGCTTTATCCAAAATCGGAGCACCAGTTCGTTGGCCAAAAAAGAGCGACCGACCGAAAGCGCAAAAAGATCAAACAAAATGGTGCCAGTTCCATCATGACCATGGCCATAAGACGGAGGAGTGCATTGCGTGCGCGAGAGCGCTTCATGCTTAATAAGGGGCATCTTAAAGACCTCTTGAGCGATAAAGGTAAAGCGTCCTTCGGTAGGAATACCGCGCAGTCCGACCCTCCTGCGTCGCCCACGCACGTAAAGGTAATCAACGTTATTTCTGGTGGATCTGATGTATGTGGACTAACGTATTCCGCAGCCAAAAGGCTAGCAAGAGAGGGTACCCCCTCGTCCGCCATTTATAAATCTTGCAGGTCAGCTGAGGAACGCAAGCTCGAAGCAATGGCAATAACCTTTGACGACGATGACGTCTGCGACGTGGAGCACCACGATGGATTAGTCATATCCCTGACTGTCAGCAACTGCTTGTTGAAGCGAGTGTTAGTCGATGGGGGCAGCTCAGCCAACATCATATTAAAAGCGCCTCGAAGGTATGGGTTTGTGCGATAAAGATATTACTAAAAAATCTACTGTTTTGGTAGGTTCAGTGGAGAGGCTCAACATACTGTCGGAGAGATCACACTGCCAACGCTAGACAAAGGCGTCAACCTGCCGACCAGATTCAACGTTGCGGACTGCCCGTCAGCGTATAATATCATTCTCGGCACTCCATGGATATACAATATGAAGGTCGTCCCCTCAACTTATCATCAATCGCTGAAGTTTCCTACCAAGTGGGGCGTCCAAGAAATAAAGGGCGAACAGAAGTCTGCGAGAGAATGCTATAGTTCGTCGCTCAAACCCCCAAAGCGCTATCTAGCAATTAAAGGATGGGTCAGCGCCCGACGCGCCCAGCGAGCAGGACGTGGATGAAGTGATGCTCGATCCATCCATCCCCGATCGCGTCGTTCGAATCGGAGCGACATTGTCGCAAGAAATACGAGGTCAGTTAGTTGTTTTTTGAAAGCTAACCAAGATTGTTTTGCTTGGTCCCATGAAGATATGACAGGAATCATCCTACGTCATACGCATAAGCTCAACGTCGACCCCGCTCACAAGCTTGTGAAACAGAAAAGACGTAAGTTCGCGCCTGAAAGGAATCAAGTCATCAATGACGAGGTTCAGAAGCTGATCGATACCGGAAAGATCCGCGAGGTAAAATACCCAGATTGGTTAGCCAATGTCGTGGTGGTCAGCAAAAAGAACGGGAAGTGGAGAGTCTGCATCGACTTCATAGATTTGAACAAAGCATGTCCCAAGGATCCATTCCCTCTCCCTCATATAGATGCAATGGTCGACGCGACGGCAGGTCACAAGCTTTTAACGTTCATGGACGCATATTACGGGTACAACCAAATATTGATGCATCCGGACGACAGGAAAAGACCGCGTTTGTTACTGATAAAGGTATATATTGTTATAAGGTTATGCCTTTTGGTTTGAAAAATGCAGGTGCCACATATCAGCGACTGGTTAACCAAATGTTTAAAGATCAACTGGGTGACACTATGGAAGTGTACATAGACGATATGCTCGTCAAATCCAAGCGAGCAGATGATCACATTCAGCATCTGTCGGAGGCTTTTGACGTCTAACGAAGGTATGGCATGAAATTAAATCCTACTAAGTGCACATTTGGAGTGTCCGCGGGAAAATTTTTAGGGTACGTCGTTACGCAACGAGGAATTGAAGCCAGCCCGGATCAAATAAAGGTCATCATCAATATTCAATCCCCGCGAAGTGTCAAGTCAAGGAGGTGCAAAAGCTGACCGGTCGCTAGCTGCGTTAAATCGTTTCATATCCCGGTCGTCTGAAAAATGTCACCTATTTTATGGCGTCCTAAGAAAGAATAAGGGCTTCGAGTGGTCGCAACAACACGAGGACGCGCTGCAGAAACTTAAAAGCTACTTAGCGTCACCACCATTATTGTCAAAGCCAAATGTCGGAGAAATGTTGCAGCTCTATCTCGCGGTAAGCAATGTGTCCGTCAGCGCTATCCTGACGCGGGAAGCGGAAAGCCAGTAGCTACCAATCTACTATGTTTGTAAGTCTCTGCTAGACGCGGAGACTAGGTATTCTTCATTAGAGAAGCTCATTTTAGCCATAGTCGTAGCTGTTAAAAAGCTTAGGCACTATTTTGAAACACATACTGTTGTCGTAATGACTAATTATCCTATCAAGTCTGTCTTGCGACACCCCGAATTGACAGGACGCATGAGCAAGTGGGCAATAGCACTCAGCGCGTACGATATCCAGTTTCATCCAAAAACCATTGTCAAGTCACAAGTTTTGGCAGATTTTGTGGCAGACTATAGCCCAGAGCTAGAAAAGCTTGCGGACGACGAAGTCGCAAGGATTAATCAAGTAAACGACGACTCTTAGACACTGTTTGTTTATGGATCTTCTAATTTTCGTGGTGTAGGTCTAGGCATTGTGCTAAAGTCGCCACAAGGGGGAAAGATAGTACGAGCCATTTGCTGTGAATTTAGAGCGACGAATAACGAAGCCGAGTACGAGGTGCTCATAGTAGGAATGACGTTAGCAGAGGACATGGGAGCGAAAGCATTGAAAGTCTTCAGCGATTCATTGCTGATAGTTAGCCAGATCAAAGGCGAATTTGCGGCAAAGGACTCTAAAATGGCCATGTATTTAGAAATAGCTCAGAGTAAAATTAAAGTGTTTAATTCATTTGACATTTTGCAGATACCTAGAGACCAGAATACGCAAGCAGATGCATTGGCCAATCTCGTATCTTCTTTAAGGGATTTTTCGTTTACGTCCGTCCCTATTGTTCATTTGACAAACCCTGCTATCGCTAGGAGCATTGGGGACGTTGTCACAACGACGGTTGAACAGCTTCGAGACAACCATGAGGTCGTCAGTAACATCGATAATCTCGCATCTGAGAGCGACCCTGACGCCGAGGAAGTAAGTATCAGTTGGACAAAACCACTTTATGATTTTCTTGCTAACGATGTACTCCCAACAGATAAGGTGGAAGCACGCAGAATTCGATTCAAGGCGTCACGATACGTACTCATTCAAGGAGTACTGTTCAAAAAATTTGTCGCGGGCCCCAACCTGCGTTGTTTGGAGAAGGACCAGTGGGGGCAAGTCCTGAAGGACATGCATGAAGGCACTTGTGGAAATCACTCAGGAGGACGCAGCTTATCCAACAGAATATTGCGCATGGGCTATTATTGGCCAACATTGAGGAAGGACGCAATAAGGTATGTCGCTAAATGCGATAGTTGTCAACGACATACAGGTATGATGCACAAACCCTGGGAACTTTTGCATCCTACTCTAACACCTTGGCCTTTCATGAAGTGGGGCATGGACATAGCTGGCAAATTACCTCCAGCTCCAGGTCAGAAGGTCTTTATGTTGGCACTAACTGACTACTTTTCTAAGTGGATTAAAGCAGGTTCTTTTCAACAGGTACGCGATAAGGAAGTGATTTCTTTTATATACACTAACATCATTTGCAGATTTGGCGTCCCTTCCAAGATAGTATGCGACAACGGGTCGCAGTTCATTAGCAACGAGACAAGACGTTTCTGCGATGAATGGGGCATAGCGTTGCTAACGTCAACATCAAGATACCCGCAAGTCAATGGACAGACTGAGTCCAGTAACGAGACGATCATTGACTCTTTGAAGAAGCGACTCGCAGCCAAGAAAGGTAAATGGGCGGAGGCGTTGCCTTCCATCTTATGGGCTAATCGCACGACACCGCCCACTGCGACTGGACAAACACTGTTCTCGTTAGTCTATGGTTGTGAGGTTGTCCTGCCTTCAGAGGTGAGTGTCCCAACTGCAAGATGTAGCCTAGCGACGGAGCGACAGTTACACGATGAACTGATAAACGACCTAGATACCATTGAGGAGTTGCGCGACACAGCATTGGTACGCATGGCGGGCCAGCAGCAAATAGTAGCAAGGAGCTTTAACAAAAACGTCCAAGCCAAATCCTTCATCGAAGGAGACTGGGTCCTAAGGAAAATATTCCAGAACACACAAGAGGCTAACGCTGGTAAGCTAGGACAGAAATGGGAAGGACCATATCAAATTAGTAAAGTGATAGGCCATGGAGCCTACTAATTGGTCCGACGTGACGGAAGCTCCATGCCACGTAGCTGGAATACCACACACCTCAAACGATACTACTTTTGAACTAAGTGATATGCTTTATTTTCCCAGGCGTTTAAAATATATATATATATATATATAGATAGATGGTAATGTTATTATATTTGTGTCGCTAGTTGCTAGCGACCATAGTGTTCTCTCACTGGGTATTGTTGAATTGCAGGCAAGTTGTTCCCGTCCAACTTGTCAACGTCCCGACGATTTTCACAAGACATCACGCAGATTTGCATTTTGCTACCATGTAAAATCTTTTGGTCCACTATTGCTTTAGCCGACGTTATGACAGGGGCACAGTCATTTTAAAGTTATAACTACTGACGACATTTCGTCTATCCCCCTGACAAACACATGTAAGTTTTTATGTATTTCCTATATGTATTCTAAAGTCGTTTAGTCCAAACGATACGTCTGAACGACCAATGATGGCTTTTATTAAGTCCAAACATTACGTCTGAACGACCAAAGATGGCTAACTGAGCGCCTGACCATCCTCTAGGAACGTTAGAATAACGACCGAGACACATACATGCGATATAAAACAAAGACATAAGATTAATTTTGCGGAAGTTCAAAAGCATCAACATAATGGTCACCCCCGTAGGTGACCCAAAAAGTTTAAAACGACAAATAATTATGGTCACCCCCGTGGGTGACCCAAAAGTACAGTACAAAGAGTCACTCTTTCGAGTGACCTATAACAAAAGTTTGATTAATGTTTAGATAAGAGGGGGATGATATAAAGGGCCTAGAAATTAAACGACATGGACCTCCTCAGCTTCCTTCTCCTCGGACGCTTCAGCTGGTAAGACAGTAGTTGGAGCCTCCTTCTCGGTTTCGGGGTCAGGGGGTACATCAGACGCTATGAACCCGGCACAAGACGGGGCGTTTTCATCAACTTTTGATGAAGAGTCCGCCGTCGCAGCCAAGTCCTCTTCATCCATCAGATCCTTCATTGATCCCATGAACTGGAGGTATAGGTCAATGTCCTTCTGTGGCGTCCACGACGCCGTCTTCTTCATTAGAAACTGGTACATCAGCTTAGCCCTGACCCTAGTTGTCACCTCAGCCTCGAGCATGTCCAGCTCGTTCTTCTGTGCGTCAGCGCTCGCCTGGAGCGTCGTGATTTCATGATGAGAAGATTCCTCCAACTTAGTCGCCCTCTGCCTTATCTCTTCCAGCTCCTCCCCATTCTTCCGTAAAGCTTTTTTCATGTCCTCCATGGCCTTCTTGCAAGACTCCACCTCATCGCTTTTGGATTTCGCGTCCAATTCAGCCTTCTCCATTCTCTGCTTCATGGTCAGATGACCATTCAGCAGAGATGAGATCTCTCTCTTAGCCATTAGGAGATCTTGAGAAGACTGCATAAAAAAGACATGATACGCGTCACTTAGAGATTCAAAAGTTATTGTCATAATGAGCATAATGTATGAAAAAGAAAACAGGGTCTATACCTGAAATAGGAGTTCTAGCCCATCTGACATCATGCGAGGAAGAGTATGTTCCTTGATCCTCTCCATTACGCTAGGAAAAAGGAACTTGTCAGCCTCAGGCCATATGGACCTCTCCAACGACATGAAGTCGTTCGGGACGGTCACAGTATAGGAAGGACCGCTTCTGTCTGGGGGAGCAAGGAAGTCAGTTTTGCGCGTCTTAGACGCGACGTCAAGCTCGTCGTCCAAGTAAACGACAACCGATGTATCCTTCTTAGACGAGCTGATGCAGCGTCAGTAGAGGACTCCCTCTTACGCTTGTGCAACATCTTAGCCAGCGCTTGCCCGTCCAGACTCCCCCTATGACGCGATTGAGATGAACCTGTCCGGAAATGATTGATTCATTATTATAAAACCTTCCCTGGTAGAGTCCTACCCAAGACTAAAAAAAATAGAGAAAAGAAGAATTTAAATTGGATAGACTGACCAGAAGCCATAGATGAACAACTGTCTTGAGAAGCAAAAAGAACCCTTCTGAATTGCCTATCCTCCTCTGACACCTACAGAAACTTGTCACAGAGACTCTGAGATTCGTCGCGATGCGACAGCAGTTTTGGGTTAAGACCTGCAGTAGAAATGATGTAAGAGTGGTGTTAACAACACGGCACGAACTTAAAAAGACTGAAAATAAACACACCTTCGGTATTCCAGCCACCAACCAGAGACGTCCCAGATTCCCCTAGCGATGACCTCTTCACTAACACAAACCTGTTTTTCCAACCTCTGTCATTCGATTGTATCCCCCCGACCAGAGGCTTTAACCTCGCCTTAGCATGCAAGGCTATCCTATTTTTCGCTTTGACCCTAATCTCATAGTGTAACAGTAAGTCGTGGAGGGTGAAGGCTTCTTCCCACGACGCCGTCACCCTGTCGATGACGCTCAGGATCCTCCAGACATGGGGCATAATTTTCCCTGGGCTAATTTGGTAAATTTGCATCAGATCCCTTAGCTTGCCGGGGGGTGAAGGGAAGTCTAAGACCTATTTTGAAAGGGTACTCGTAGAGCACTACCCATTTTTGGGGACACGACTCTGGGGGTTCGTCAGGATCAGCATTCCTAATGACAGTACTCTCAGGCAAATTCCCTAAATCTAAAAACCTTAAAAGATCCTCTTCTGACATCGTTGATAGCTCATCCTCATTTTCTACCCTTAGTTCTACAACTTTCTCTTTTCCTTTCGATTTTTCTTGGTTTTTTACAAAAGTCCTGATGTGTCTACTAGGTGCCATGAGAACAGTAGATGAAGAGAAAGTAGAGTGAATCAAAGGAAAAAAACGAGCAAAAAAGTGCGAAATTACCTGGTGTCAGCGATCGGTTTTCCGATGGAGAGAATAGTGGAAGTTACGGAAGTTGCCTTACTTAAAGAGAGAGAAAGATTTGATGAAGTTAGAGTAAAAGTTGTGATTTCTAAACCGCCCAAGTTATTTATGCCAACAGCAAGTAATCATGATAATCGTGCCAACGATTATATTTAAAACGGCTATTTAAAAAGAAAACTACCTTTTGTATTTTGAGACTCTTGGACTACCAAAAATAACCGCTCAAACAGATCTCCTTTCCTTCCTTGCGTCTCTTTGAAAATTTTCCTCTTTTCTATAATTGACAAGGGTGAGATTTTTTGCGATTTGTGATATCTTAATGACTTGGACAGAATTGCATTTGATTTAGTTTCTAACAATTGTCTCATGGGCTTTATGCCACCCCGATTCAACAATTGGGGGCAAACTGTTATGGCTGAATTTTTTGACAGGGTGACACTGACGCGATGACGCGACGACTTGATGACGTGATGCCACCTGGCATGATGACGAAGTAAATGCAAAGAAGACACAACGAAGGACGCAAGATTGAGAGCAGAGCATTAAGTGGTAACGGTCCAGCCAAATAAGGAAGGAGTGTTATTAGCCATAAATTCAGCCGTTAGAGGGGACAAATTAAGACGTTGGAGCGTAAGCACGAAAGATCTCCCATGATTGAAGCGCGAGGATTAATTTAATAATTAGTGATTTCATTTTTGTATTCGTTGGGAAAAAGCCAAGGAAAAAAGAAGGCATATAAAAGGGAGAGAGAGGTCATTGACATGTTTTTTAACCAATATTATTGGAAGAACACTAGAGAGAACTTAGCACTCTTGTAACGACGGTCAGTCACAAAGAAAGATAGTGAACTATATTAGTTTGGTGGATCTCCAACCACCCGCGGTTTTTTACCCACCTTCATTGGGGTTTTCCGCGTCACCACTTTTGTGTGTTCATCCCCTTTGATCCCCTTTGCATTCTTTTGTCGCATTGTCTTTAACATCATCTGGTTGACACGTCCCACAACTTTAATTTCATCATAAGTGATAAATTTTAGCATAAACAGTACCCCCACACCCGCACTAAATTCTCACCTCCATCCCCCCCCCCACCACCCATTGCGGGGAAAGATTCCCTCCCCATCCCCGCACCACCACCCATTGCGGGGGGAAATTCTAGACCCACCCCCGCTCCACCCCTGCATCCGCGTTGTACCCGCGTCATACCCATTTCATCCCCGCAAAAAATCCACCAAAAAATCTGCCATAAGCCCATTATAGTTGTCTACTTCACAAAATCACAATATAATATAGTAAAAGAAAAGTTAAAATACATTAACAAAGGCAAATGTTTTATTACATTTCAAAAGTGTCTTCAAATACGTTAGTAATATATGTATATAAATAGAATTTTAATAATAAATAAGCAGGACGGGGGTGGGGTGGGGCGGGGTGGGCGGGGATGGGGTGGGTATAACATAAAATCCACACCCGCTCCACCACCCATTGCGGGTACAATTTTAATCCCCATCCCCGCCAAACCTAGACCCATCCCCGCCCCAATTGGGCGGGAATGGGGAGGCTCCTACTTGACCCGCCCCATTGCCATCACTAGTGCTAGGGCACTTTTTGAAACTCTTTATATTTATGTTCCTATGGGATGTTTAACGATTGCCTTAATGGAAAATATCAATATAATATGCTTTGTTTGTGATAAATACGCAGTATGTGTGTAGTTGCGTATGCATGTATGTTTGCAAATGCGTTAGGTACCTGTCATGTCGAGGCCATGTGGTTATCAGTTGCAATGAAGAGGTAGATACTACTTCCAACTGAGTACTCCTGGTCCTCGGTTTTAGGCTTCTCAAGGTGTGTGTCCTTGTTGTGTAGAAACTGTGCCGTGTTCGACGGGAGTTCATCTGCCCACTTGCCTTTGGCTGCCTTGAGGCATCTCTTGATGACTTTGATGATTGACTTGTTACTTGATTCGGCTTGTTCGTTTGTCTGTGGGTATCTAGGTGTTGCGGTACTCAATTGTATAAGAAATTTTGTGTAGGTGTGCTTATGAATTTAGAACCGTTGTCGCAAGTAATATCCGAAGGTCCTGCAATGAGCTTACGAAAGAGTATACCGTCAAGCAGTACATACCTTGAAGATTTAAAGCATACCTCTCGGGCTTGTAATTTATCTTCAGGGAGGATGTCTTCTTTGAGGTACGAAATGATTGGCGCTTGCCAACTCCTGGACGGCGTCGTGATTTCATTGATGTCGCAGTCGACTATTGGCCGACCAATTGCCGGCATCGCGAGTTGTACTATAGGTATGTTCTTGAATCCTGACTTCCTCATGGTAGAACCAATGTTGGCTAGGGAATCCGCCTGCATATTTTGATTCCTTGGGATCTGATAAATGTTACAACTTGTAAATGATTTTACCTTTAATTGGACTGCGTCCAGGTATGCCGTCATTTTGGAGTCTTTGGCGGCGAATTCTCCTTTGATTTGACTAACGATCAGCAGTGAATCGTTGCAGGCTTCGACTTCGGTAGTATTTAAATCTTTGGCCAGCGTCAATCCGGCCAACAATGCTTCATATTCTGCTTCCTTTTTGGTAGCTTTAAAATCGCAGCTGAAAACTCGGGCTATGATGTCCCCTTGTGACGACTTCATCAGTATTCCAAGTCCAGCGCCTCGAAAGTTCAAAGATCCATCTACATGCAAGATCCACTTCTTGTTAATCATGCTAACATCTAGCATACTTACCTCGCTCTGCGCAGACGCTTCTAGTCGTGGGCTGAAGTCGGCCCCAAAATCTGCCAAGGCCTGTGATTTTATCGCCGTTTGTGGCTGATACGTTATGTCATAACTAGTGAGAGTAGCTGGCTACTTGCTCATCCATCCTGTCAGTTCTGGACGCCTCAAGATTGACTAATGGGATAGTTAGTTTTCACATGTACATCATGTGCTTCAAAATAATGTTTCAATTTTTTAGACGCAGTCACCAGTGTCAAATAAGTTTTTCCAAGGAAGAATACCTGGTTTCAGCGTCGACAAGGGATTTACTTACATAATAGACGGGTAATTGCCCCTCTGGTTCCTCTCTGGCCAGGACGGCGCTAACTGAGGATTCACTGACGACGACATATAGTTGTAAAGGTTCATCTGCGGATGGCTTAGAGAGTAGTGGTGGCATCATTAGGTACTGTTTGAGTTCTTTTAGCGCCTGTTCATGTCGATCAGTCCGCTCGAAACCTTTGTTTTTCTTAAGGACATCATAGAATAGTCGACATCTATCGGAGGATTTAGAGATGAATCAGTTCAGAGCGGCGACACGGCCGGTGAGTTTTTGCACCTCCTTCATGTTTCTTAGGGATTGGATGTTAAGAATGGCCCTTATTTGATCAGGGCTAGCTTCGATGTCGTGTTGTGTGACAACTTTCCCTAGAAATTTGCCTGCAGAGACTCCAAAAGAACATTTAGTAGGATTTGGTTTCACACAATACCTCCTAATGACGTCGAATGCTTGTTGTAAATGCGAGACATGGTCACATGCAGCCTTGGATTTCACTAACATGTCGTCAATGTCACCTCCATAGTGTCCTCTATTTGGTCTTTGAACATGGTGTTGACAAGGTGTTGATAAGTGGTGCCGGCGTTCTTCAGTCCGAACCGCATGACCTTATAACAGTAGATGCCACGATCGGTAATGAACGATGTCTTATCATGATCTTTTGGATGCATGAGTATATGGTTGTACCCGGAGAATGCGTCCATGAATGTTAGTAGTTCATGTCTGCCGGTGGCGTCAACTAGGGCATCAATGTGTGGCAGCGGGAACAGATCTTTAGGGCAAGCTTTATTAAGATCGGTAAAATCGATGCAAACTCACCACTTGTCGTTCTTCTTTCCTACAACAACGATGTTAGCTAATCAATCATGATAATTGACATCCCTTACCTTACCGGTGTCAATTGATTTCTGAACTTCGTCGTTGATTATCTGATTTCGTTCGGGGCCAAACTTACTTCTCTTCTATTTTACGGGCTTATAACAAGGATCCACGTTAAGTCAATGTGTGATGATGTCGGGGTCGATACCTATTACATCTTCATACGACCATGCAAAACAGTCAGCGTTATCTGTGAGAAATTTGATTACCTGACTTCTAACGTCGGGAGATAATGACGCTCCTATTTTGATAGTTTGTTCTGGCTTGCTGGAGTCTAGTATGACGTCATCTACTTGTTGCTCATCGAAATCTTGCTCTCCCAACGCGTGCATCTATAGTTTCTATGCCTCCATTTTACGAGGCTTAAGAGAAGTCTTGTAGCATTCTTTAGCAATCCGTCTCTCCCCTTTCATCTCTTGCCACAACAAGAATCCGTCATTTTAGCGTCTGAATTTACCGTCCGACAATACAAGTGGATGCTAAATTCAAATTTTACCGTCCGATTCAAGCCAGATGCAAATTAGCATCCACTTATTTAGCATTAGCGTCCGTTCTTTAAAACGGACGTAAATTAGCGTCCGTTTTGGTATTTACTGTCCATTTAGCGGACGCTAAAAGTGGAAATTTTTTAAAAAAAAAGTACAACAGTTACCGTCCGCCCCCGTTTATTTACCGTCTGGTTGGCGGACGGAAAAAGCTGTAACATTACAAGACCACTTCAGAATTTCAGATCTCCTCTATCTTTCCTCGTCTCTCTCATTCGACCACACAAACCCTCGTCTCTCTCATTCGGCCACACGATAGCCGCACTGCCGCCCATCTCCGGCGCCGCCACTCACCGCCATCACTCTCCTCTATCGAAGATCTCTCTATCTCACCTGCATTTTCCGGCTTGTCTCTCTCTCACCTGCAATTCCGTCGCGCCGCATTTTCGCCGGTCCTCCAGCCGCCTCCCAGGTATGATGCTTTTGTTTTTATTTTTTTATTTGTAAAAATTCTAAATATAAATTGTTGTTCATGTTGTTAATTGTTAATGTTGTTGTTGTTGTTGTTAATGGTGTTAAGTACTATATAAATTGTTGTTAATTAATTTATAAATTGTTGTTGCTATTAGTTAGTTGTTGTTGTCAATTTTTTTTAATTTGCTAGTTGTTGTTATTGTTCATTAATTTAAAATTTTTTTGGCTTAAAATTGATTTTTCTTGGGAGGGAGGGGTAAGGGAAACCAGACTCTCCAAAAAGCTCTTAATATTGTTTGATCCCATGACTTTGAAATCATAAAATCAAACATTTACCACTTAGTCGAACCTTATTTAGTACTTCTTTAAGTTATTTATATAACTAATTCAAGAATTGATTGATGTATACGCATTAGACAAATGATTTTAGGGTCACGAATCACAATCCAATAACCCTACAAGAAATGTCTATAAATTATAATATATTGACATCTAATTATAATTTAAGAGTTACCGATGCCTTGATGTAACCAATAATTAGTGGAATTAAGTCGAATAATTAAAAGAAAAGGACTCATCAAAAGGCTATAGGCCTACAACATCGTAATCATGTAATACGTTAGGGATGACCATAAATTAAAGAACCTGGCCTATAGTACCTGGCGCAGATGAGGAAGACTATGGAGAGCTACAGCCAGATGATGAGCCAATGTGGTGGTTCCTTCCCCTTTACCGGGCCTCGAGACCCCCCAACCGGCGGTGGTGATGCGTTTGTGACTTAGGCTCCTACTATTGTTTACAATATCTATCTTGTATATTTTTCGGGACGTGAGAACGTGCAATTTAGTTAAGACTGTTAACTTATGTTTGTGTATGTATGAATTTATGTTAACTTATGTTAGTGTATGTATTAATTTCTAATTAATGCAAAGAGGTCTTTGGTGCAGAATTCAGCGCATTAGCGGACGGGTTGAGTATATTTTGTTGGAAAATGAAACAGGTTAAAAAAATATTCAAATACTACAACTCAGGTTTATTTTCCAAAAAAAACAAAACATATTAGCGATCGTCGTAGTGCAATTAGCATCCGCTCTAAGCAAAAAAGGAAGAAAATTAATTACAAAAATATGACCAATTAGTGTCTGGTAAACTCAAATTAGCGTCTGTTATGTCGGATGCTAATTAGCGTCTGCTACGAGCGGACGCTATTTAGCGTCAGATTGACCGGACGTAAAATACTGTATGTCGTATGCAGACGCTAATTAGCATCCGACAAGAGGGAGATTAGAAATTATAAATCGCTGACGCTATTTACTATCTACGTAGATTCGGACGCTAAATTTCAAATTTCAGACGCTAGATATTTAGCGTCCGCTCCGCGAATGATTTATGGAGAATTAGCGACTAGGGGTTTTTGCATCAGCCATTTAGCATCTGATCCAGTGTTTTTAGCGTCTGATTTTGACGGACAGAAAGGAGTGACATTCTTGTTGTGTGCACCCCCAATTTGGTGGGGAATTTCAACAATTGGTGATATGGCGACGGGACGGCCTTCAAGCTATGGATCTAGGGCTTGTCTAAAATAACATTATATGAAGAGGGAGAGTCAACGACATAAAATTTAGTGGGCATATTCACTCCCTTGGCGTAAGTAGGCAGCGTCACTTCTCCCATGGTATGCTTGGCTTCTCCACTGAATCCGACGAGGTCGGTGGACTTTCGGATGATATCACGTTCGTCGATACCTATGTATTCTAGGGCATCTTTCATGAGGACATTGGCTGAACTGCCATTATCCACTAACACAAGTTTTAGCAAACAATTACCAACAGTTAAAGATATTACCAGTCCGTCGTGATGTATGTCCCTGTCATCAGTGAGGTCGTCGTCGTCGAACGTTATGGGCATCGCTTCAAGTTCAACGTCGCGCGGGTGACGGAGCTTTTCTAGGACGGCGTCTTGGTTGGGGCCATCTCTCGCGTGACATTTAGCTGCAGAATAGGTCAGTCCACAGATATCTGATCCACCACTAATAACATTGATTACCTTTACATGCGTCGACGACGAAGGTGGTTGTCGGCAATCGTCGTATTTGGAGCATGTCTCCTTTCCCTTCTTAGTCAATAAATCTTTCAGGTCACCCTGCTTGAGGAGGTAGGCCACTTCTCGTCTTAGCGCGACACATTCATCAGTGTCGTGCCCGTGATCGCCATGGAATTCGCATAATTTGGATTTGTCACGCTGAGATGCTGATTTGTCGTTCCTTAAAGACCATTTAATAGTGTTTCCCTAAGAATGCAATGTATTCACGATACCTGAGGCGTTGACGCTGAAGCCGTATTCAGCAAGCTTGGGTGGCAGACCAGGGTCGCATTTCCGGTCTTTGGCAGATCCGGAATGACGGGCGTTGTGGACTTGTTATGGACGATCGTTAGGCTTTGGACGCCACAAAATTTGTTTGGTTGGTGCGGACTCCCGGCTATCTGCATTGTTGTACGCCTTCCACAACTGCATGTCTTCCTCCAATCTGATATGGGCTAAGGCCTTGGCATGAGCATCTTCGAATGTTGGACAGGGATATTTAGTCAGCTCTTTGTAGAGGTCCGACTCCTCGTCTATTCCTCGCCGAAAGGCTTCAATGGCCGTTTTGGCGTCACAGTTTGATGGAGACTTTCTCCCTGTTAAACCTGTTCACAAATTCTTTCGAAGATTCATCATATTTTTGCACAATTCTGTGTAGATCACTAGCTTGTTTTTCCATTTTACGGTTACTAGCAAATTGCATATTAAAAGCATTAATTAGTTTAGCAAAGGAAGATATGGTCCCATTGCTGAGATTAATGAACCAATACAGTGTCGGTCCAGTCAACGTCGAGCCGAAGCCCTTGCACATACATGCCTCTCGCATGTTCTTCGGAATGGAGATTGTGATCATCCTCTATTTGTATTGGGCGACACGGTCGTTGGGATTGGTGGTGCCGTCATAAAGCTTCTTGGTCGGGACAGAGAATCGCTTCGGCACTTCGATCAAAGCAATAGGATCAGCAAAGGGTGAATCCACATAGCTGTTCAGCGTTGCCTTTTGCATGGGACGAGGGGAGCCTGGGATTCGAGCGATCATGTCCTTCAGCTGCTGTAGACGTTGCTGGATAGGATCATTAAGGTAGGCGTGCGGATGTGCTTGAAGTAGTCCTTCTGGGATATTGACGCCGACGCCGCCATCATCATCATCACCTTTTTCTGATTCGTTGCCGTCCTCAGGGACATTGCGATTCAGCGGGTTCTCGAACCCTTCAACGTCCAGGTTAGGCATCTAGGGGACGCCACGAGTGTTGTGGGATTTTGCTCCTTTGGAGTGTTGTTGAGTAGACTTCAGGCTTTCATTCTCCATACAAGACGCAACATAGCTCTCTTTCAACGTGCCAATCGCCGCTTTGACGCGGTTGAGTTCGTTGATGACTTCCTGAGTGGTAACCCATTCTCCTGCCATTGAAAACACAGAAAAGAGAGGAGAAAACAAAGGGAAAACACAGACGAAGTAACAAAAAGCAGAAGTTGTGAGAAAATGTATAGAAATCTTGTTGTGGTCCCACGGTGGGCGCCAAATTGTTTATGTCAATTTTGTACTTAGTAGGCAAAAGGAATTGGGGAACCAACAACAAGATCTATATATACTTGATTAGAAAGTTAATTCAAATAATAAATCTAAGCGACGGAAATACAAGGAGAAAAACGAATTGTTGACGCAGAAAACCCAAATAAGGGAAAAATCGCGGGTGATGCTCTTGATCACCAATCCACTATATTACTGTCGTCGTTAATGCCGTCATAGGGTTGGTTAATACCGGGCGCAACAGTACCTTGGAGCTCCCTGATCCAAAAGGCTTACTTATGCTAAGGGTAAGCTTTTGGTTGAGAGAATCACCAATAAGCTAAAGTTTGGTTGTCTCCGTTGCTCTCATATGCAGCGAGATTAAATTTGGCCAAAAGCATCTTGAGAAGTTTGCGGAATATTTGGGCTCAAAATTTTCTTCTCGTCATAGGGAATTTTTATGGACAGGAAAATTTGGTGATTCTAGAAAGCATCCGTGTCTTGGGCTAATGTGTTTCTTCCCAAGGATTATAATAAACTTTGAGAAGCTTACTTATCATATTAAATTAGTTATTAGGTTTGGGCTATGTCCCGGGGTAAGGAAACTTTTTATTGATTAACATTATACTTTAAGATGGTATCAACTAAATATCAATTAGGCTATGTTCAGTTCACCGGCCTTATTTTTGCTTATTTCGGATCTAATCAGATCAGATCAGAAAAAATAAGTTCAGATCAGATCAGATCAGATCAGACCAGACCAGACCAGATTAGATCATGCTTATATTTAATAACTCATTATTACTATTAAATATCTTTCATTACATATAAGTAAAAATTATAATAATTGCATATTAATAAAGTACTCGTTGAGATTAATCAAACAAGATCCCACATGACTATATTTTTTTTCTTATATATTGAGAAAAATCTAAAAGATTCTCTCTAATTGTTAATAGTGTCAAGATTCTAAGTGAGAAAGATAAAAAAATACAAAGGGAGTATTATTATTTACTAGTACATTTTGTTCAAAAGGATTATTATTGTTGTTGTACTTATTAATTATAAATATTAATAATTACTATTAATCTTGTTGTTATCATTATAAATATCATTGTTATTATTATTTTAAGTTATTTTGTTGTTAATAAATAATAGAAAATTAAAAGCCACGTGTTAAGAACATAAGATTGACGCAAAAATAAAAAATATATAAAATATGATAGCTCAAATTCATGACAACGAAACTACTAAGTTCGGATTACATTTCAAAATAAGCTAAGTGTGAGATACAAATTATAAATTTAGATTCGGTATACTTCTTCCTACCGAATTTCAAATCTCTCAAGCTATTTGAAGTTGCACACTATTTATTTCTTTCTTGCGTAAGTCATAGTTGTTTACTCCCTCTGTTTCATATTAATCTACACACTTTGACAATTTACACTATTCATAAATTTCACTTTGACCATCATTTGTGATTTATACGTGAATGAAAATATAGTCATGTGAGATCTTGTTAGATTTATGATAACATGTATTTTATTAATACGTACTTTTTATAATTTTTACAAATACAAAATTAAAGATATAAGTCCTCAAAGTTTTGCATTGGCATGCGTGAAAAGTGTAAGTGTGTAGATTAAATAAAACGGATGGAGTATATATCTTATGTTATTTTATATGAAAAAAAAGAGTTGAGTCTGCCGACTTCTCAAGTGTGAAATATTTTTTCAAAGGGAAAGTGTGAAACATTTGCTCTTATAAATTAATGACTTGGGTTATATAATTATTTTTAGTAATAATTATTATTGTTATGATTATAATTATTGTTGTTGTTATTATAATAATGATAATAGTTATTATTATTATTATTATTAAAAGTTGTGTAAAAGTTGTAATAGAAATAAAATGATAATAATAGTAATACTATGAATAAGATCTTATAATGTATTGCATAATAATGAATTACAAAGTAATAATATAATAGTAATAATATATTTTATAAAAGATAAAATCTTGTAGATCAGATCAGATCAGAAAAAATAAGTTTAGATCAGATCAGATAAGTTCAGATCAGAAAATTTCAGGTGAACTAAACATAGCCTTAGTCTAGTGGTTAAGATTTTAGTATATATACTTGAGTTCACAGGATCAAACCCTATACTATGCAATTTCTAATAATTTATTATATGTGTATTACAGGGATTAAAACGCCCTTAGAGAGAATGCCACGTGGCATCGGACCTTGTTTAGGTACGCCTTTTAATATATTAGCATAAACATAGAGGAATATCTAAAAGTGTTGATAAGTAGAGAGTTATATCTGTAATGTTGAGGATGGGATTCATTGAAAAAAAAAAAAACAGAAAGTTGCGATTTCAAAGAACTTGCTTCTTCAAAATCATTTTGGTTCTGTGGCTTTGTGATAGATGCAAAATGGACTGGGCCTTGTGCTGCAAATTGCAGTTTCTGTATTCTCAGCAGGAAGTTTTGTAGCATCTGATCTATTTTACTGGTGATGTCTGGAGCAGAATTCTCAGAATCTTCGGACTTCAAGGACCTCAGTGCAGATGTTCGTGTGGTATGGCTCTCAAATATAGCAGGAAAGTAACTAATTTTGCTAGGATGTATATTATGTATTTCATATAATCAGTCCATACTATGTTGCTTCAAGAAAACAACAAAATTTTCAATGATATTGTTAAATTCAGCTAGAATTGTCAATGAAATTTTGTTTAAAGACTCCAGTAGATGCAGATATAGTGATAAAGATGTATTGATCCACTGATGTCTGAATTTTGGTGTAAAAATCAGCTGCATATGAAGAGTGAGGTTCTCAACCCTTACTAGAAGTTTGGGGTTGCATGCGATTATGCAGCCTTCATTAAAAGTTTGAAAGTACATGACTTTTAAAAGTAAAATCAATAGCTTTATGATACTACTACACCCAGACTAATCCAGTTTTTCAAACTGGGTAGAGCGGTTAATAGGGTGCTCTTGTTGAGCACATAGTGAAAGGAGTATAAAATTCATATGTACTCAGTACAACAAGGTTCTCTGGTTCAACAAGTAGCATTATAGGAAGTTAGGAAAGCTTCACAAGTCTCCTTTATATCTCACATTAACTATCCCGTATACCGATTAGTTTATGCTCTAAACACATTAAAAAAAATATGGTAACTGATATACATATGTTTTTAAATTGATCAACAGTTTTATAAATTAAAAAAAATATGGTAACTGATATACATATCACTATTCAATTCAGTTCAGTCCAGTCCAATTCAACTGTTTTATGCCGAAGAGAACAGACCCTTAGTTAGGACTAAGGACGATTTGATGTTTGTAAAGAGTACGCCACTGATGGATTATAATAGCAAATGTAAATCTAAATGTTTTACCAAGTAAAGTCTCGTTAATTTGGACAGAAAAAAAAACTCAGCTAGAAGAAACTGGACTGAACTAGAAGAAAGCTGAATAGGAAAGTGTTAGAACTAAACTAAATTGAACTACAAGAAATTGTACTTAACTGAAAATAAATTCAAAAGAATAGGGCGCAAATGATCTAATATGTCCTCTTCTAAAGTTCTAATTAGGGTCATAAAGGGGAAGGCAGGAAATGCAAAACTCCACAACTCCTCATAGGTTCGTTAAGCTGACATATACTACACGTTAGTTGGTTCCTCAATCATACCATAAACAACTGAAAGACAAAACAAAGATTCATGAACATATACAATAATCAAACTTATATTAGTAAACTATACAAAATACAAAACTGTATGTGACCCCAACTTATTCTACTTACATTCCGTGATTTCAACTCCATCCAAACTCCCAAAAACAAGAAAAAAAAAATCAAAATCATAAAAATAAAAAAAAAAAGAAAAACCCTCACCACACAAAACCAACCCAAAACATCCACTAACCCAACATCAAAATTCAAGTGGAATTCGAGAATCACTCTATACAACACATGTGTCACCAATGTCAAAACAGAAAAAAGAAGTCCAAAATTTGAAATCGTATAATCACTTAATTAATTTACAAATTATGTTCCTTTTATAGATAGGTAAAATTAAAGTTCTTTGAGGATCTCGACGCTAATACCACTCGGATATCACCTGCGGCCGAATTTAGAAAAATTAGATGGGAGCAGCAAAGGGTTGGTGCTGAGGGAGTCGAAACCAGACCTGAGACGCCGGAGATTTAACGGCAACGCCGTGCCAACAAATGCCGCCGCGGCAAATCTCGGCAGCGCCGGTAACATCGACACGCGCAACTGCTTTGGTAGCCTTGCGTGAGACATCCCAAGTAAGCGTCGACACAAGAACAAAGGCAACGACGGCAGACGACACAACAAGTACAAATAAGCCGGTGAAGCTCTGACCCATGATTAGGCCGTATGCCTTGATCGCGGCTATTAAGGCTAGATAGATAGTCATCAGATTCCCAACTACTGCGTCTGATATGGCCATTTTTGTGTTTAGGGGGGTTAGGAGAGAGAAAGTGGAGTGGAAATTAAAAGGGTGTAGGGAGATCAGATATGAGGTTTTAGAATTTGGAGCTTTTTGTTTTGTTTATTGTTTATTGTTTATTGTTTCTTTTTTCTTCTTTTCAGTGGGTGGTGGAATGGTGATATCTTTGCTTTGAAGGGATATTTTTTTTAGTTTTTGGAAGGGAGGCCCAAAGAGGGTATTCCACGTATTAAATTATTCACATTTGTTTCCGTGGCAATAGTGATATCCATGAAAGTGATTTTTTTGAGCTTCACCCAACTTTTTTCGTGTTTGGTGAGAAGTAACGACGGCGTTTTTGGTCCAATTGGCATTTTTTTTTAAGGAAAAATTGTTTGAAGGCAGAGAAAGTAAGGGATAAAATAGGCTTCTCGAGCGCTATTGGTGTATGGAGTTGTTACTATTACTTTTAGGTTTGGATAACATTTATTGCGATATATTGTATCAATTCCTAAAGGGTTTGAGGTTTAATGTTTCCGTAAGCATGGAAGCCCAATTATACAATAAAGCACATGATAAATAGTTAATAAAAGTCAAATAATCAGTAGTCCATAAAGGAAAGTACATCATTCAAGAATGGTCAAGAGATAAAAGTCAAGCAATGTCAAAGTACAGACGAAGATGTGGCTTGAAGTTAATTTGATTACCAAGCATGCAAGAACGTGGGCAAAGTATTCAACTACTATGAAGCCAGAAGATGGTAGTTGTGATTTGAATCATAAATGATTCAAATAACTTCCCTCCAAGAAAAAGGAAGTTACACACATCTCCGTAGTATAAATACAAGAAGAAATATCATAACAAAACAACAATTACAACACACAACAAACGTGCAATTTACTTTCTTCTCTAGCATAGCTTAACCTAGATTAGCCAACCCCCTTCAGGGGTTATAATTAGTCCTCATCCTAGAATTAGAGCATGTATTGAGTCACAAGTTTGTTCAATCTCCAATTTTAGTCGAAATCCACGGAGGTATACATCTTCATGTTTATCCTTTAATTGTCCAGCCTGATTTATCTTCATGTGTGTTATAAAAGAATCTTTTTAGAAGTTTGGGATACGTGTGTGAATATTCAGCTTTAATAAATAGATTAATTATTGCATTAACTGACTTCTTTAATACTAATCGCCTGAATTTATTGGGCGTTATACATTAGGCTATAACAAAGTACGTTAGCAAGATTTTATCTAATCAAAGGTACCTGAAGATGAGGGTGAACCAATCCACAAGTATCAGGAGAATCACAAGGGGATACTCCTCAAAGGGAAATCTCATCTCCAAGTAGTACTGGTCGTGCATTCGTGCACCAATTGTATGGAAAGTTCACTGAAACAGTGAAACAATTACTATTGAAGGCCAAGGAGAGTCAAAGACAACAATTTGATTCTAATTACAGAATTTTAGCCCATGAGTCAGCCAGAGTCTTCACAGACATCCTTGAAAGGATAAGTGAAGAGAATAGAGATATTAACTCTAGGCAGATAGATCGAATACTTGTAGATATTAATGATACTATGAGTGCCACTTTTAAGGCAATGTCAACATTTCTTGCTACTGAAGTAGTTACTCGTCTAGAAACTTTAGTTAAAAAACATTATCAACTCAATGAGAAACTGCTTAAGGCTTTAGAAGAAGTCTCACTCAATAGACCACAAGGGGATCGTGATAACGCCAGATCTCCCAATTGCCTACCCAGCAAGGGTACATTTTTCACACGTCGAGAATATAGACCCATTGGTTTCAAATGATCCACAAACTTCCTCTCAGGGGGGTCGAACAAGGGCAAGTCCTTTGAGCCTTGGAGAGTGTGAATGGTCATGGGAATTTTAGGGGAAGTGATAAAATGGCAGCGGGCGTGGAGCTAGGCTGGCACTAGGCGTCAGGACGTCACCAACCTTTTTTTTCCATGGGTGGTGGACAGTTTGGAGATAACACACACCAATCTGGACCATCACATGGAGGTCGGAGGCAAGGTGCTTTTGTTGCAAACAACAATGGTTCACCCCATGCATATGTGCCTCTAAATCAGCCAACTATGGCTGGGAACCCTTCACCTGCTACTTAATTATTTGCCTTACCAACCACCTATCATTAGGACGTCTCATCATGGGAATGCCCCAGGTTGTGTTCTAATCAAGCTCCATTTGCTCATGCAACTGGAACTTACCAACAAGGGTACCTTATAATGGGCATATTTTTAGCCACAAATGACACAAGGAATACCTAATCCCAACTATGTGCATCGCCAGGATATGCCTATGGGAGGTTATCATAACCAATCTTTTATTCCTAATCCCAATCATATATATGACCAAATGGGGAACATAGGAAATGGAAATGGAAGTCCAGGCTATCAAGGGAGAAATCAAGATCCCATAACAACAACACAAGTTGAGGCGCTAGTCTAAAGATTAGTAGGCGATAACTCTAGGAAGGGTCATAGGCTGATAGGTCAAAAGCCTTACCCTGAATGGATTGATAAAGCCAATCCTTTCCCTAGGACATTCAAGATATCTGACTTTACCTTATTCTCAGACAATGACAGAGTGTCAGCCGAGGAACATTTAGTTAGGTTCAATCGTTAGTGTAGGGAGGTAGCTGACTATGATTATTTGAAATTAAGAATGTTCTTTATGTCTCTAACTGAAACAACCTTTTGGTGGTATACAAATTTACCACCTAACTCTATTCACTCATCATGGCAGGATATGCAAGTGCAACTTACTAATCATTTTGCACACACTGAACCCGGAGTGACTCTGAGTGACTTAGCTAGAATCCAACAAAATATTGGGGAGTCTGTAGAAGACTATCTAGCTAGGTTCAAAATGGCTAAGATTAGGTGCCATATTAGCATCCCTAAGAGGGAATTTGTTCAAATGGCTCAAGAAGGTATGTTAATTCACATCCGAAAAAGGTTTGATGGTCATGTCTTTGGTGATTTTGTAGAATTAGCAGAATTGGTCGTAAGGTATGAAAGGAACCTACAAGCTAAAAGTGCAGCCAAGCATCAGAGCTTCTTTGTCCAAAAAGAAACAACCTTTCCATTTCGAAACAACACCAGAGGTTGATTTGGCTGAAATGGTCCAAGGAGTACCTTATAAATGTTTACCTCTAAAGAGAAGAGAATTCTCGGCGCCAAAAGACTTAAAGTCAGGACAGAAGAGAACATACACTTTTGATGCTAAGAAATTCAATGCCATCTTTGATTGGTTATTATCTAATAAGAAAATAAAGTTGGTAGGGAGGCATAAATTAAAAACCGCTGATGAAGTTAAAGGGACAAAATAATGTAAATGGTATGATGCAGTTACCCACGGTACTTCTGAATGCATTGTGTTTAGAAATAAAATTCAGGACGAGTGATAAGAAAAATATCATGTTTTCGGATGATGAAAATGCTAACATAGTTGATATGGAAAAACCGGCCATTCCATCTGTCTTGAAATATGGTGGCAATTGATAATGAGTTTTCTGTCGTTTTACATGCATCTCAAGCCTCTGAAATTGGTAACTAGTTATTTAACAGGCTGCTTAATGAAGGAAACCTGATTATGCCAAATATAGCTAATGAAGAAGGATTAGGAGACAAGTATAGATGGCACATGAACGGGTCTCATACCATGAACCATTGCCAAGCCTTCAGAGGATTCCTTACCAGACAACTAACTCTCAAAAGATTAGTTGTCTCGGAAATAGAGCATCAGGCCATGGAATTGGAAGCATATAAGATTATTCTAGCCAAAGCTAAGGCGCCTGTAAATGCAAAGACAAGTCCAAGTGCGGCGATCGATGCCTGAGGAAAAAGCTAAAACTTATAAAGAAGCTGCTCAAAAATTTCCGTTGCAAACCAGTGCAATAGAGGGATTAAAAGCTTTAAGGGGAGGTATGTGTTCCAACCTCATGCTCAGATAAATTAACTTTCGAGATGATCAGGACACAGGTCATTCCTAATGACCCTACGTACGTCCCTTCTTACCAACGACCATTCCAGAAAAGGTCCCGAAGTCAAGGACTAAGAAGAAACAATGGAATTGGACCATAATTTTTCTCAAAAGAAAAAGAGGTAGAGATAAGTCAAATTCCAGTTCCTAAGATTCTTAAGAGGAAGGAAAAACCTAAGAAGAATCAAGGGAAAACAAGGTTGAAATCAATGGTAAGGATAGCTTCATCTCAAGATGGTCAAAACTTGCAACAAAGCAATCCATCAAAGATGAAAGAACTAAGCCTTAGGGCTACTGCAGCAAGAACTCAAATTAGCACTCAAAATGTGCAGGAGTCTCTTATAGCAAATGTGAGGATTGATGAAGAAGCTTTTCAGGCTGGTATTACAAAGTTGGTGCCTCCAGAAGAAAATCAATCCAGTCCATCAGCTCTAGAGATAAATACCCAGCAACATCATGGAAAGGATTATCTTATGAAAGAAGCTGAAGGGAATGGTGTTAATGAAGAATATGACTCAGAATTTGGATCTGAAGATCTGGATTTGTTGGTATCAGACAATGACTTCTTGTTAGATGGAGATCCATTGATGCCCGAGTCTCAAACAGGAGATCAAGAGGGTCAAAACATGCAAAGCAATAGCGTAGTCATGTTACCAACGGAGTTCAAGATATCAGAGGACCAGCCAACATTGCCGACTATTGCATCTTGGGCAGATGAAGTTGATAAGGAAGAGAAAGCAGGTAAATTAATTACTTCTTCTTGAAGTCTATCCTCTTACTTAAATCCTCCACAAAAGAAAATGTCTAGTAAAATATCTTTAAGAGCTGATTTGAAAAAAAAACTAATCATAGATAAGATTTTTAGATCAGAGGGTATTGATAATAAACATACTAAGGCTTTATTCTTAAATGTGGACTTTGAGGGAATACGTTCGGGTAAGGTATTGGTAGATCCTAGAGCCACCGTCAATATCATGCCTTTATCTGTGTTTAAAAAGTTAGGAAAGATTTGCATAACATCCAAATCAACATAACTGATTTCTCTGGTCTATCGGAAAAGGTTAAAGGAATGGCCATTATAAAGATTAAAGTAGGTACTAAAACTACTTTAACTGGTTTCTTCATAGTAGAAAATGGTACTGATTTTAAAGCCATACTGGGAAGAGACTAGTTACATTATAATTATACTATTCCATCATCACTTCATCAAGTTTCAATACTATGGAATGGTGATACCTTTGAAATGGTACAAGCAGATGAAGAAGTTTGTCTAATTACATTTCCGGATTCTATTTTTATCAGGGACTCTCTAAAGTCAGTTTCCAACATCAGGATTGAGGTTGCTCTAGAACTTGAGTCACAAACTCGCCAAGAGATAGAGGACTCAAGTGTAATTCTCATCGAAGAAATTGAAGATGCATCAAAAGTTGAAGATATTCAATCAAAATATGAATGTATTCAACAGGCGTCTCATTACGATCAACATAAACCAGGGGAAATTAAAAAAATATCAACAACATACATGAAACAGTCGAAATTTACAGTCGAAAAAATAAACAAAACGAAATTATAAATTAACATCAACTAGAACATCAAATTAATTCCACAAAATAAAATAAATAAAAACCTAAAATACAAAAAAAAAACAATCACAAATGCTTAACTAAACCTCAAATATCACAAGTAACAAATAAATTACAAAAAAAAAATTAAAAATGATATAACTAAATCTCGATCAAACCCTAGATATGGATGCATCGACGGCGAAGGCAAAAAACTTTAGTCTCCGGCGATGAGACGAGACGGCGAATGGTGTGATGGTGTTTGTTGGTGTTGGTGCGCGCGACGAGAGAGAAACGAGACGGCGAGTCGTGATGGTGTCCGTTGGTGTTGGTGCGCGCGAGGAGAGACAAGGGAGGAGATGGTTGTGGTAGTTTTGTGTTCGTTGGTGGAGTGAAGAGGACAGATGAGGGAGGAGAGGGCTGTGGTGGTTCGAAATGAGGGAGGAGAGAACTGTGGTGTGGTGGACAGATGGGGGACCGTGAGATTTGTGAGAGAGGAAAGAGAATGAGGGAGACGATTGTGAGATTTGTTATTAATTCGAACAAAACCCTAGCACTGAGTATTAAAAAGCCCACCGATCAAAATAAAAAAGCCCATCGGTAAAGGGTTGCAGTTAGCCCAAAAAACCATAACCATTTATTATTTATAAGGTTGTGGCTTTCGGCTAGTTGCAACCCTTTATTACTTATAGGGCTGTGGTTTTTGGCTAATCGCAACCTTTCACTAAAAGGGTTGCGGTTTATGCATCAACTGTATACGAAGGGCTACAATTTTTGGGCTTATTGCAACCCTTCACTATTAAGGGCTGCATTTTTGAAAAAACGCAACTCTTGCACCGCAACCCTTGCGTTTTTTTCCACTAGTGATCGACCTGAAAATGTGCACCTCTTACTTGTAAATAGCACAATAAATATCACATAATCATACAGAGAATATTTGAACAAATATTACACATTTATAGACAAATATATGATAATCAACCCATCATTAATTCATATCATTTCATTGAATATATTACAAACACATAATTAACACATGACTGAAATGCAACAAACATGTGACCAACATGTGTGTCAACGAACATATGCTAATAGAACAATGAACATATGTCATACCAAGGATGTCTTGGCCTAGTAGTTAAGATTGAGGTGCTGTGAACGATAGGTCACAAGTTCAAATCCCTTTCCCCTTCCCCTTCTTTGTACTTTGTATTGCCTTCGTGGCTCATATGGATAAAAAAAAACAACGAACATGTGTCATAATTCATGTTATTAATGCAATTAATATGCGTCAAACACACAATGAATATATGAACAAGTATACATAGCATCTGAACAACCACATAATAAACATATGACTAAATATAATAACCATATGACCAACACGAATTCAATGAATACACTATAATAATAACGAACATGTATCTATAGTAAAATGAATATTACATGGTTTTCGCTGCCTTATATTTCCTGATGTTGAACTTGTTCATCCGCTTCATTCAGTGGGCCCTCTCTTTTGTTCATTGGGACATCAATTGCAAGGTTGTTTTCATTTTTTCACAAACCACTATCAAGGTATTTACCATAAAAAAGGGAAAAAAAAAGAAACGTATGTGCAAAATGTTAAAAATGTTATATTTTCTTATCAAATGCATAGATCTAATACCTTATGTTGTCGATTTCGCTTTGCAACTCGTTGCATTCATATTTGTGTAAGAAAATTGTGCAAGAAAATGAAGAATTTGATGAGAGAAGTTAGAGAGATGTTAAAGGATTTGAGAAGAAGAGAGAGAAAGTTTATGAAAATTTGTGTAGGAAAATAAAAGTAATGAATTCAAAAAATAAGTTTTATGTTTTCGGTGTACATAGGAAATCAACAAATATTCATTCCGTGAGTCGTTAAATGAATTTGCGTATTATCTTTTGTTGACGTATGTTTTAACCCGACAACGCTACATCTACCCGGTGGGTAGTTAACCCACTAGAAATAGAGCATTAAAAAACTATTAGAAGTGATGAGTTGGATTCCACTATTTATTTAATTCTATTAGTAATGGATTGTTGACCCAATGGATAGATAAAGTTTTTTCCATCATATGCACCTTCCTCTACATACACCCGTACGTAGAGCTGTCAAAAAATGACCTGATCTGATAACCCAACCTGAACCTGTAATGACCTGTAACTGACTTGCACCTGAAATTTTGGCAAAACAGGTCACCTGAAACCTGACCTGTACCCGACCTGATAATAACTGATACCTGCTCTTGACCCGATACTCTATGACCTGAACCTGAACCGATACCTGCCCAAAAAAGACCGATAACTGAAATGACCCGACCTGACAATGATATGAACCCGATTCGAACCTGAAACTGATTATAACTCGACATAACTTGTCATTAACCCGACCTGTTGCGACCAGTTACCTGATTTGACTAGACCTGTTGTGAACCGGTACATTATTTTACGTGACTTGGTTCTAAATGTTACCCGATTTTACCCGACTTGTTGATTGTTGATAACTCGACTTGTCTTTGATTTCATGACATAGTAACATAAATCATAAACTAACACTACTATAAAAAGGCATATAACTAGATGAACTATTCAAGCATTGATTTTCAATGAAATCTTAAATAATGATACAAATCTGAAGCAACGCCAGACAAAAGTCATGACCTGATCCATACTCGAAGCGACCCGAAAGTGACCTGAAACCAAGTATGGTATAACCCGATAACTACCAACCTGAACCCGACTCGAACCTGACCCAAACCGCTATTGTCCTCACCTGATAAGTATCCGACCCATGCATGACCTGAACCTGAAAGCACCTGCTACAAACCTGCTATAAACCCGACCCGAAACCACATAATCACGAAAGATGACCTGTCCCGAAATTGACCGCGCTGAACCTGACCGAACCCGAAAGAAGAAATGAACCGAGACAGACCTGACCGAATTATGACCGTTCTCGACCTGCACCCGACCTGTTTGATTTAATGACCTGACACGACCTGACCGAACATGACCTGAAACCTGAGATGACCCGACCTGAACCCGATTCGAGTAACTGAATTGACAGCTCTGTACGTATTATCGACTGATTGAAATTGAGCAGTGTTCCGGTATTATCACGGTAGATAAAGACTAAATTTTCGCAATTAAGCAATTTTACAAAGTCTATGTCTAAGTGGAAAATTCCAAAATTCTGACTTGACTTAAAACCTCACAAACTCATTCTCCACGTCTAAGTTAGTTGTAGTACCCAATAACAAATCGCCACGTCAAACAAAACCTCGATAAACCGTCCGATCCTCCACGCTGGCACCTCAAAAACCAATCAAAACGCTTCAAACGGTGGCACCCTATTAGTCACGTGACCTCCCTACCCTTCCTCACTCCCCTCTTCCCACTCCCTCACTTTATTTAATTACCTGACTCCCCAAATTTTGCAAACATAAGATTTACAAATCAAATCTTCATTTTTATTTCACAGAGTGTGTTGTGTGGAAGGTACTAGAACATAGTGTTGTGTGCAACCATGAAGAAATGGACGCTTACGTCCGCCATTTTTCTCTTATGCATCCTCTTTCTTTTTCCAGATCAGGGTATGAATCAATATTTTTAGAATTCATTATTGCGCATTTTTTGTTTGAATCTCAAATTTAGGTAATTTTTTTGATCTGGGTAGTTTGTAATTTGATTTATGACATACTATCGAGTAATGGGTATTTTTGAAAAACCGGAATTTGATTGATTTGATTATGTTATAGTATGATTTGAGCTGTTTTTACATTGTTTGATCTGTGTAGTTTATGAAGTGATTTATGATTGAGAATTGGGTATTTGATTAATTAGTCTGATTTAAGCTCATTTCGTTGTTGCTCATATTAAAGCGATGTGATGTTAATTTGTATGTAGTGAGAGAATTAGTTATAGGTTTATTGCAAGAAATGTGCTTGAAAAGGGTTTGTTAAAAAGGGTGGGATTGAAAGTTGTGTTGGATCTAATGTAGGTCGGAGAATACACGCCAATGCGGAAGGCGATTCGGATGAGATAGCGAATCCACCTAAGGTTGAGGAGAAGCTTGGAGCTGTCCCCAATGGTTTATCAACTGATTCAGATGTTGTTAAAAGGTGCAGTGAATGGGACTTGATATTTATTCATTTGTGTTTGTGTGTGTGTGTGTGTGTGTGTGTGTGTGTGTGTGTGTGTGTGTGTGTGTGTGTTTTGGTTGGTTTTTCGTGTCGTTGGCTAATGAATACGAGGGCTATGTGTGTTGCAGGGAATCTGAATCCATGTCGAAGAAGACGCTTCGCAACAGCGCGCAGAAGTTTGAGTTTCAAGCTGAGGTGTCCAGGCTTATGGATATCATTATTAACTCTCTGTACAGTAACAAAGACATTTTCTTGAGGGAACTTATTTCCAATGCTTCAGATGTAAGTGTCATGATCACTGCCATTTTCTGTATGGAATCATATAATTTCGATTTTCAACTATCATAACCTTATACTGAATGAGCAATTGTGGTGCAATTTTAGGCATTGGATAAGATTAGGTTCTTGGCACTCACTGATAAAGAGGTCCTAGGTGAAGGCGACAACGCAAAGCTTGAGATTTTGGTAAGTATTAGTGTTAATTTTCTTCTTGTTGTTCTTTTCTATTGTTGTAAGTCATGGTTATGAAATTTCTGAATGATGCATTGCAGATTAAATTGGATAAAGAGAAGAAAATTCTTTCCATTAGGGACAGAGGTATAGGGATGACTAAGGAGGACCTCATTAAGAACCTTGGAACCATCGCAAAATCTGGCACTTCAGGTAATCATTTACTCCCTGAAGGAAGGGAAAAAATAAATAAAACTGATGACCTTTTTGCATCATCGACTTGTGGGAAATGATCCTCCACATCTTATTGTGTGGTTTACTATCTAGAAAAGAATATATGCTATGTATTTGTAGAAGACTGATCCCACTGTCTACTCTTTGGTTTAGCCTTTGTGGAGAAGATGCAGACAAGTGGAGACCTTAACCTGATCGGGCAGTTCGGAGTTGGGTTTTACTCGGTTTATCTTGTTGCTGACTATGTCGAAGTTATTAGCAAACACAATGATGACAAACAGTATGCTTCAGCTATTGTGGCTTACATTTTAGTTCTCACTTCTTTGAATGTCCATAGCTTTTACACTTGGTAATATCTGTGTTGTACAGACATGTTTGGGAATCAAAGGCTGATGGGCAATTTGCAATTTCCGAGGACACATGGAATGAGCCTCTAGGCCGTGGTACTGAGATAAGATTGCATCTCCGAGAGGAAGCTGGAGAGTACCTAGAAGAGGCCAAATTGAAGGTATGTGTCCTGTTTATTTTTCGTTGCCATTTACACCTTTTTAGATGATGCTACCTACTATAAGTCAAATTGAAACTATGGCTTTAATATAAACATTATTAGTGCTTCCACGCCATAGGTTATTTAAGGAAGACATTTACAGTAAGATTCATGCTTTGTCTGATTAATTAAGTATCAGATTATATGCTATTGTTGTCACTATTTTTAACATTCTCATCATTGTTGTACATCTAATAGAAAGCATTTTTTCTGTTGAAGCTTTCTTTTGAAGTTTGTCTTATGCAAGTAGATTTTTTGGCCCTTGCATGGGCTGTATCAACTTATCATGGATCTCATCTTCCGTCCACTCTCGATTTCTAACCGTTCCAATGCATTCTCCCATTCAGCCTTCATGTGTTTCTCTTTTCGCCCCCCTTTTCCTTTGAGGCATTATATTGACTTTTCTCTGTTGTCATTGTTTCTCTTTCTAGAGGTTCTTCACACTCTTTTTGTATCACCCAATAAAAGTCACTGCTTTGCTTACTGTCTGAAGTATTTTCTGCAAAGTTTTCCTTTTGGCTTCCTTTAGCTTGAGCATTATCAATGAATATTGTCTTCTTTGGTGAGATTTGTTTATTCGTATGTTTGTCTTAAATTGTATTGTATGGTTATTCTGATGCACAGGATTTGGTTAAGAGATACTCCGAATTCATTAATTTCCCCATTAATCTTTGGGCAACCAAGGAAGTTGAAAAAGAGGTTCCAGCAGATGATGATGAGTCGAGCGATGAAGAAGAAACCAGTATGTGGATTGCATTGAATCTTCTCGAGAAAATTCCATGTGTTTGATTCTTTATATCCATTTAGGTCTATAGAAGGCTTATGTCTTGTTGTTTTGTGACTGCCTAAAATCAGCTGAAACAACTTCTGAGGAAGACTCTGAAGAAGACAAAGAAGACGAGGAAACTGAGAAGAAACCAAAAACAAAGACAATCAAAGAAACAACTTCTGAATGGGAACTTTTGAATGATGTGAAGGCCATATGGCTACGTAGCCCAAAGGAGGTCACTGATGAAGAGTACACTAAATTCTACCATTCGTTGGCAAAGGTAAGCAAAATTATAGCTTATGACATGTATTTTGCAAGGCGTCACTTTGTTTTTTTAACTGTGTCCAAATTTTTATGGTGTAGGACTTTAGTGATGAAAAGCCTATGTCGTGGAGCCATTTCAATGCTGAAGGTGATGTTGAGTTCAAGGCTGTTCTCTTCGTTCCTCCTAAAGCTCCTCAAGATTTGTATGAGAGCTACTACAACAACAACAAAGCCAGCATCAAATTATATGTCAGGCGGGTTTTCATTTCTGATGAATTTGATGAGCTTTTGCCCAAGTATCTCAGCTTCTTGCAGGTAATGGAAACTCTGGTGGTATTGTTACAATAAATTGACTCTTTGACTTGTTTCAAGCTTGATTCTGACAATGTTAATCTTTCTGGCAGGGACTTGTTGATTCAGACTCACTCCCACTCAACGTCTCGCGAGAAATGCTTCAACAACACAGTAGTCTGAAAACAATCAAGAAGAAGCTAATTAGGAAGGCTCTTGACATGATTCGCAAGATCGCTGATGAGGATCCTGATGAAATTGATGGGAAGGACAAGAAGGGTATGTCTAGCCAGAACAATTCTCAATGCATGAGTATTAGATTTTCTAATATATCCCGATAACCTGATTTACATACTATACCTCCATTCTGAAATAAGTGAAACACTTCTCTCAAGAATGTCTCACATAAAAGAGAGAAGTGTTTCACTTATTTCAGAACAGAGTATATAACTCCATCATGAGCTCAAAGGGCCTTATATTGAAGTTTGAAACAATATATTTTTCGTTTCTCTACTCTTTTGATTAGCTCGATGTGGAATTTTGTGGGTGCTTTATTAGCATATACTATTATAAAAAAAACCTGAGACTAATTGGTTGAAATTAGTGGTTGTCCATCTCGGTACATTCTTGAGGACCTAAGTATTTTAGCAGATACTTTTACCCCATCCGTTATTCAAAGTTACATTAGCTGTAAAGCCTTTGGCGTTTTATCCAAAATAAAAACTGTAAAGGGTTTGGCTTGTAATTAACTCTACTTATTGAAGTTTGAAACAATATATTTTTCGTTTCTGTATTCTTTTGATTAGCTTGATGTGGAGTTTTGTGGGTGCTTTATTTGCACATACCATTATAAAAAAAACCTGAGACTAATTGGTTGAAATAAGTGGTTGTCCATCGCGGTACATTCTTGAGGACCTAAGTATTTTAGCATATACTTTTACTCCATCTGTTATTCAAAGTTACATTAGCTGTAAAGCCTTTGGCGTTTTATCCAAAATAAAAACTGTATAGGGTTTGGTTTGTAATTAACTCTACTTACGGTTGTCACTGATTTCTTGCTGTCGCCTTCTTTTTAAATCATATGATAATGTCTATTATAGATGTTGAGAAGTCTGCTGAGGATGATGAGAAGAAGGGTCAGTATACAAAATTCTGGAATGAGTTTGGCAAGTCAATCAAACTTGGCATTATAGAGGATGCTGCAAACAGAAATCGTCTGGCCAAGCTCCTAAGATTTGAGACGTATGTAGCTAGAAGAAAATTCTATCGGTTTTCAGAACATTCTATTGTCGTGTTTCTCCTTGTAGAAGCAACTTTTTCTAACTTGGCTCTCTTTAAACAGTACAAAATCTGGTGGTAAATTGACTTCCCTTGATCAGTACATCTCAAGAATGAAATCTGGGCAAAAGGATATCTTCTACATAACAGGTACCAACAAGGAGCAGTTGGAAAAATCTCCATTCCTTGAAAGGCTCTCGAAGAAAGGCTATGAGGTAACCTGTGAAATGTGTTTGCCTTTCTTGTAATGCTGGATACTATTCTCTCGTCTGTTTGACCTCTATTGCTTTTCACGGCTTCTGCTTTTACTATTTTGGTTAATAAATTCTCTGTGTTGCAGGTCATTTTCTTCACTGATCCGGTGGATGAGTATCTGATGCAATACCTAATGGATTATGAAGACAAGAAGTTCCAAAATGTTTCCAAGGAGGGTCTGAAACTGGGTAAGGACTCAAAAGACAAGGAAATCAAGGAGTCGTATAAGGAGCTGACTAAGTGGTGGAAAGGTGCTCTTGCTACTGACAAGGTGGATGATGTCAAGATAAGTAACCGTTTAGCAGACACCCCTTGTGTTGTCGTGACATCGAAATTTGGTTGGAGTGCGAACATGGAGAGAATCATGCAATCACAAACACTTAGTGATGCAAACAAGCAGGCATATATGCGGGGCAAGAGGGTGCTTGAGATCAACCCTAGACACCCCATCATTAAGGAGCTCCGTGAGAGAGTAGCAACTGATCCAGAGGTATGGTTTCTTCAAATTTGTTAATTCGGCAAGTTATCATGAAGTATGTATTATTATCGATTGAAAAATCTCATGACGAAACTTCTCAGCCTAACGACTCAACCTATTAACACAAAACATATACCATGATGTTCACTCGTATGCATTTCACCTTCTTTTGTCACATTAGTGACTCAGTCTCTCTCTCAATCCACCAAGTGCTTGTTTAGTTGACATAAAGAAAGTATGGGATTGGGAAGTTGAAAGTTGGGAAGTTGTTTGGTTGACAAAAAGTCTTCTTCCCACAAAATCTAGAGGAAGTTGCTACTTACTCCGCTCTAGGTAAGTGGAAACTCTTGTGGAAATACTTACCCCACAGCTTTGTTGTGGTCTCTGATTGGCTCCTTGATCGAGTTCAGATTAGAAAACTCGACTGTTCATCAGTGCAAAGATTACCAAAAAAAACTGCATCTTTATCTGATTGTTAAGAACATTTTTCTTATGGGCTATCGGCTTAATGTTGCAATCGATCTTTTGTGCAGGACGATGGTGTGAAGCAAACAGCACGGCTCATGTACCAGACAGCTCTTTTCGAGAGTGGCTTCCTGTTGGACGACCCCAAGGATTTTGCTTCCCGCGTATATGATTCCGTGAAGACTAGCCTCAGCATCAACCCTGATGCTGCAGTTGAGGAAGAAGACGACACAGAGGAGCCTGAAATCGAAATGAAGGGTGATTCTTCATCAAATGCCGAAGCTGATGATGTGAAGGATGAACTATAGAGATGACTTGAAAACCATGTGATTGGTCATATTATGGGATTTTGACTTCCATATTCAGAATAGCCTTTAGTGAGTCTTTGCCGTGCCTTCGCAGGATAAAGAAAATTTTCTTCAATCTAGATTTCTGTAAACGTAATTAAACAGAATTTTGTTTCAACCCTTAGAAAATAGATGAGATGTGTTGCGCGTTTTAATGTCTCGTTTGTGTCAATATAGTATAGGCTCTTGTTTTATCCAAATAGTCACGCAAGAATGTTTTAGGTTGGGTTTCGTTTTAAAATTAAACCTAGTTTCTCTTAACCAATTAAAAGAAGTTGAATTTAATCAAGTTATATTGAGATAAAATTATTGTGATTCCAGAGCTAAATTGATGTAGTCTGAATAATTTAAATCCCTCCAAGCAACACAAAGCTGTTATGATTATGGTCCATAAAATGATCTTCACCATCAACATTTGGCTCTCAATCCATTGGTTTACCTCTTTTATAGCGGATGAAACTCTCTGCCTTTCCCATCATCGACTCACTAATATTTTATGCAAAAATACGTCATTTACACGAAGAAAATTACTTAAAAAGCAAAAGGTTGAATGAATTTGAGGCGAGATTTTTCCTTCTTATGATGTTGATTTTTCCCTATTGATCCAAAAGGACATTATATGTTGGCCTCTATGGTAGGGGGTTCGCCTAGTTTTTTCTTTCCTTGGTAAAAAAAAAAATATCTTTGAGGTGAGATTAATATGTGGGAGGAAGCTTAAGTTGCGGGCTACGGATACTAAATGGTTTTGAAACAAGCTCTTGTTAAGCAATACTAGTTTTTGGAGACACCCACCAAGGACCCGTGGGTCCAATGATACGACTTCCTATCTCCCACAGTCCCACATGGGAGATCAATGTTCAAACTGAACTTCTATACCTCGCCCCACAATTACTTAAAATCGCCCAAAAAGACATTGAAATTACATTTATAATCTTTCTCTTTTTCATTCTTAAATCACCACCACTCACCTCCTGCTGGCTGCCACCACCACCACCACTCACCTCTTACTGGCTGCCACCATCACCCACCCACCTCAGTCCACCACCCTTCTCACCTCCATTGAAATTACCCCTTTCTCTCTCCTTCTTCAACACCATATGCATACCACCACCCACCCACCTCACTCCACCACCCTCACCTCCACTTCCTTTGTCGCACACAACTACCACCACCTTCCCGTCACCACCACAGTCATCCACGCAAACTTTGAAATTTTTTTACATTGCGAACGTCCGACCAGGACGTTCGCCCCATGGGGCGATATTCCGGCCAGGACGTTCACCCTATGGCCAGAATGTCCTGGCCGGACGTTCGAACCATGGGGCAAACGTCCTGGCCGGACGTTCGCAATGTTAAAAAATTTCAAAGTTTGCGTGGGTGGCTGTGGTGGTGACGGGAAGGGTGAGATAGGTGATAGCGGTGGAGGATGATGTCATGGGAGGTAGGTGATGGCGGTGGAGGTCGCAGGTGGTGGTGGTGAGGGTGGTGGCAGTGTGTGGAAAAACATTACAAGTTTATTTTCTAATTGTTTTTCGCCCATGGTACTGCCATTTTTTGTCTTTTAATTGAGAGGATGTCATGGGAGGTGGTGGGTGGTGGGGAAAAGAGGAGATGGTGAAAAGGCAGTGGGGAGGTAGGTGGTGGTGGGGTGGTGGGTGGTGGAAAAGAGGAAAGGGCAAAATTGTCTATAAAATAAATTTATGGCAATTTTAAGTAATTGTGGGGTGATGTTTAACAATTCTCTGTTCAAATCGTGGTGGAAGCCAAAATTTCAATATTGTTGGCGTAGCCCAGAGGAAATTCTTCCTATCACGGGTTTAAAAAAAAGTACTAGTTTTTAGACTACAAGATTTTTTTTTTGTTTAATAAGAATATTTATAATCAAACAATATTTCTAAAAACGTTTCAAGTAACTATAAGCTATAAAATGTCTTATTATTGATTTCTTATGCTTTAGTATTGTCCTCATTTTTTCAAACTTCTTTTAATTCATCATTCAAAGACATATATAACTGAATTACAATATTGGAAGCATTTAAATGAGAGGCTAAGAATATAAAATCAAATATTTCTTAACTAAATCGGTTCAATTGACTATTAAGTTTATTTTTATGTTGCTTGTCTAATATGTTTCAATAGCCAGCAATTCGCTAGATACAATATTTTCTGAAAACAACTTATTTACTTAAAAGTAACACATATTGAATTAGGAGTGACTCATTATCGGGAATAACTACTATCAACATATTTTTAAAGTGAACAAAACACACCCTTAAAAGATTATGAATATTTGGTAATTTTATTTTGATTTATTGAGGATGTATTATGGAGTAGTTTGTGGTATCACCCCTTAATATAATGTTTATTTCGAGGCTAAAATATAGTTGGTGGTGTTATTGTACTCGACTATTCAATCAATGTTAAACCTAATGTTAAATCTAATGTTCATTATTCATCTACCTAACGTGCCTTACATTTTTCTTTTGCTAAAATGGGAACAAAAAAACATTAAACATGTTAAAATGAAAACGTTCAAATTAGTCTTTACCATCACATACAAGTTTATACTAAATTTTTATTTGCATATAAAAACTCACTCATCAAAATCACTCGTTGTAAATCACTCATTTGTTTAATTAAAGTTGAAACTTGATAATGATAACGCGGACTAAACATGAAGCAACCAACAGCCATTATAGAGAGCATTGACGACATCAATCTTGCCAATGCACCAACTTCTTCTACTATCCAGTACCAATCCTATATGAAATAGTCTCTTTGCTCAACCCGATGATCGTCACTATGTGTCCTGTTTCACCTGCCCGACGAATACCTTCACCATGATAATCTTTTTTTCCCCGCCCCCCTTTTTACAGTATTCGGATCGTGGAGTGTATCCACTCATGAACGGACCTATATGGCGCACGTGGATAAACAATATCATAAATTATTAGATAATATTATATGTAATGGGATAATATTATATTGTAAAGGGTAGAATGGTACTTTACTAGTCATAGAATGATAATATTATCTAATATAAACTTTTTATGTGAAACCCACTTGGACCCTTAGATTTTGTAGGTAGGGCTAGAGGGGTAGTAGAGTAGTACCAATCCTATCTCTAAGATTTTTAGAAACATAAAGGTAAACCTACAAATTGGGGCCTTAATTAGGTCAAGATTTTTTGAAGTTCCCATTTTTCAGTTTGGACCGAAAGATTTACACTTGTATTTAGTCCAAGTTTTCTAAAGTTCTGATTTTCCGGTTTGGACCGGCTAGACATATTTTTTTTTGTTTTACATATCTTTATATGCAATTTAATTTTTACTATTTTTTATGTACTTTTTGTTGATAATATATCAAACAAATAATTATTATATTATTAAGATTATTTAGATATTAAATAATATACGATTTTTTCACCATATACCACTGATAATTTTTTTTTGCACCATATGCCTTTTCGAATTTTGAAATTGACCATATACCCCTCACTTTTAAAGAAATACATCCACTTACCCTTAATGACTAACATCGTTAAACTCCGTTAGTTATTGCCTTATGAACAATTACCTTTAATGAATATATGAACAATGAATATATGAACAATTCATGTTTTTGCCTGGCATTGATATATTTTTATGTAGAAGGCTTGCACACAAGCTATTGATTTAGGGTAGTGGAAAGTTTGAAGGATATTTGATGGAGTTTTCATTTGACATGATTTTTGGCTAAGGGTAATGGAGGATGCTGATTTATTGAAGGTGATGGCTTATGGAAGGTGATGGATGAAGAGGGAATAAGCTCATGATCAAAAGTATGTCCTTTTTTCATTTTTCTTATCTTTTTATTTTCAGATTTTTTTTATATTAGTCAAGATCATTAGGTGATTTGAGTTTCATCATTGAATTCCAAGCATAAATAAAATGATGGAAGGCTAATATAATCAAAATGAAAAGAAAAACAAAAATTTATTTTATTAATTAGAAATAGATTTAACAAGGCTTGTTTAAAAACAAAATCCTAAATGACATAGACTCGACCGGAAAGGAAATAAGAGAGTTAGGGGAGGGACTCTCCGACTCAATCTAGAAAACTAGCGTTAAATGATTATGCCTCATACAGTGTTGAGACGATGCCCAAGGGGTTGCTATTGTTGACTTTTGCTGCCGGCGTGATTGGAAGTTTGCCACTATCAACCATATCATGTAGAGCATTCTTTAAGGCCCAACACACAGTTGTTGGGTGTCCATTCCCTTGGTGGTACTTGCAATAGGAATTAGGGTTACACTTAGCTTCTTGGGCGTATTTTCAGGTGCAGAGTCTGCAGTAGGACCGATAGGTTGTATTGCTCCTTTCTAATGATGAAGCCTATTGAAGGCTTCTTCTAAAGTTATGCCCAATGGAGTGAAGGTTCTTTGAGGCCTTTGATAGCCTCCCTTCCTTGTAGCTAGAGCATTGACATCATTGCCTTTAGAGCCGAAAGGTTTGTTATTACTCTCCTTGAATGAGTTGTTATTATTTTAACCCTTACTCTTTGAGGCTTGTAGCTCTTATTCAATAAGTAGGCCTACCTTATACAGTTTTGTAAAAGACTATATGGGTTGGAACTTGATGTGATCCCCATACTTGGGTTGCAATTTACGGATCACCAGTCGGACTTGGTCCTCTTCACTTGGCCTGTTAGTCATTTGTGCGACCTTTTCCCTCCATCGTTCATGTTGATTTGTTCAAATGGATGTCGACATACGAAATGAGCTCTTTGAGGCTTGCAATGAAGAAAGTGTAGTGCCATATATTCTAGGTCAATAAAAATGCTAGAATCTTTGATTTTAGAGAAAACATACTCCAACATATACCAATTATCCGAATTCAATTTTTTTTGGATTTGCAACATCCTTGAAACTTTGTAGAATTTAATATGACCGGAACGAAACATTGTTAGTACCAAACCTTCATGATCAAAAAAATTAGAATACTCCACTTTTGGATGTCAAATCTTTTAATGTCTTGGTGAAGTAGATGAGTCAAATGAACTATAGTCATTTTCTATAACAATTAAAAATTATAACAATTAATAATTAAAGTGCACGTTTTTAGAGAATATGACTTGTGGAGGGTGTAAGGAAACGAAAAGATGATAACCGTATTTATAGTGGACAAAAAAAGTCGGTTTTCACCACGAGTTGAAAAAATAAATTAAAACAAATATCATAAATTGATAATTTTCATATTAAAGTTTGATCGAATCAATCACTAAAATCACGTCATCCAAATTATGAAAGATTTTGATATCGGTGATCAACTTGTACATGATCAATGAATTAAAAAAATTAAAACAAATATCATTAATTGATAATTTCCATATTAAAGCTTGATTGAATTATTCCCTAAAATTACGTCATCCAAATTAGGAATGATTTTAATATAAGTGATCAACTTGCACATGATTAAAGATTATAATTCATTGTGAATTTTATTGATTAGGGGGGAATAAAATATTTCGGCGATTACATTATAGTGAATTTGTGAGACCAATTTTACATGTGACACATATGATTCATGAGAGAATATTATTTTAGTTTGGCAAGAATATTGAATATAGGCATACAAAATAATGACCATGATTTAAGATTTCTTCACGTTAGGCAACAATCACTCAATTAACGTGTATTTATGATACCATTTTGATAGGTATTATTTTTCGTAATAGTAAAGTTGTTAATAACATCAAATACGGACTCTATTGGGATAATTTGCCATTACATGTTTGCCAATAATCTCTCATATAACGTATAATTCTGATAGCATTTTATTAGGATTTTTATTGGTAAAATTACATGTATTTTGATCATTTATTGGAAATAAGTTATTAGAATATTAAATATGAAATGTTTTTGCTTTATGATATGCATGGACCAATTATTGATGATTTGCTTTATTAGGATTTTTATTGGAAAATTAAATGTGATTGTATTAGGTTTTGTGGAGGGCATTGTATTGTTTTTGAATGGGGAAAAATAGACATGACAGTGCAAATTGAAAACACAAAAACGACAACCTCTAAGTACAACCTATTTCGAGCTTCATGTTCTTTTTCTTTCTCTCCCTTTCTCTCATTCCGCTAGGAATAACAATCCATACAACTCAAAGTCCTCTTTCAAGCTTCACTCAAAGCTTACTCAAACGCAAAATTTCACTCAAAATCCCAACCCCAAATCAACTACAAATTTCTCGAATTAACTCTAAAAGAAACTAACAACAAATTTAGGAACAGTGATGCTTATAAAAACTTGTTTAAATCACTAACTCAATGAAATGTTAAATATTCTCAAAAGGGTTACTCTAAATGATGATTGAAACAGGCTATCTATAGATACGTGTAACTCAAAGAGTTACCCATACACATCCCTAAATTAAATGACTAATTATTTACGATCCTCATCTTGAACAATAACTAACGGATGAAATGAGATTTTATTTAAACCAACTCAGTTGCTTTAGCCAACTTCGTGAGTAAGCTACTGCCAAAAGGAGGAAAAAGAAAAGAGCAAAAACAAAGAAACGAAAACTTACTAGTGGATGCAAAAGTACCAAAGTATTACACTATCACTTATTTACTGTAGTTGATATCTAGCTGACTTGGTGTCAACAAGCAAGTCTTTAAGTACACCAACAAAGGAAAAAGCAAGTCTTTTTTTTTTAAGGGAGAAAAAGCAAGTCTTTAACAACGAACAGTAACTCAAACATTAAGCAAATTCCTTTCTTTTTTGAGGGTTTTCTCTTATTATATCTGATATCTGTAGTTTCCTCAACCTTTCTGGCTCTGCCTTTCACTTTCCCTGCACAAAATAAAGCTCTATATATTAGTATTTACTATTTAAGCGTGCTTGCACTAACAGAAATCCTCCACAATTATAATTTTAAAGCCTTAATTTCCCTCCTATAATACATTTTGATAGAGAATATGGAATTATTCTCTTGATATTCTGTAAAGATAAATATTATTTGTGTAATCTTGTAAAGATAGATATTATCATAGTTTCCTACTTAGATTAGGGTTGTATATGATATTATATATATATACTGTGATAATGAGAATATGCCTAACAATTCTACACATTTTCATTGCGCAGTGAGTTTTGTAGAAAAGAAAAAATGGAAAAACCCAGCACAGTAGCAATAGTCCAGTGTGATGAGCAGGCGCAGCCCCTCCAAAGCATGAACCTACCACCCCTTATCTCCTCCTATAACCACCAAATAAGGCCACTCCTTGATGCCGTTGACCAACTCCGCCACCTTAAAATCATGAAGGAAGGCATCCAACTGCCCACCATCGTCGTCGTTGGTGATCAATCCTCAGGCAAGTCAAGCGTACTCGAGTCACTTGCTGGCATTAACCTTCCACGAGGTCAAGGAATCTGCACTAGGGTACCTTTAATAATGCGCCTTCAGCACCATCCCACTCCCACCCCAATCCTGTGTCTTGAATACCTTAACAAGTCTGTAGAGACAGACGAAGCTCATGTGGCAGAATCCATTGAGTCTGCCACGGGGGAGATCGCTGGGTCTGGAAAGGGAATCTCCCACACCCCATTGACTCTTGTAGTTAAGAAGAACGGTGTGCCCGACCTTACTATGGTTGATCTCCCTGGTATTACCCGGGTGCCTGTTCACGGGCAACCAGATAATATATATGAGCAGATTCATGATATTATACTAGAGTATATTACTCCAGCGGAGAGCATCATTCTCAATGTGCTCTCTGCCACGGTTGATTTCACCACCTGCGAGTCCATTCGGATGTCGCAGAAGGTGGACATATCAGGAGAGAGGACGTTGGCAGTTGTTACGAAATCTGATAGAGCCCCTGAAGGACTACTTGAGAAAGTAACAGCTGATGATGTGAGAATCGGGTTGGGTTATGTATGTGTGAGAAATAGGATTGGTGATGAGACTTATGTGGGAGCTAGAGCAGAGGAAGCTGCCCTGTTTGAATCCCATCCATTGCTATCAAGAATTGATAAATCAATGGTGGGGGTTCCTCTTCTGGCTGAGAAACTCACAAGAATTCAGGCTGCTAGCATCGCAAAATGCTTGCCCGGAATCGTTAAGCAGATTAATGATAAACTCAACTCGAGCATTGCAGAGTTAAATAAGCTCCCAAACTCTCTTTCCTCTCCCGCGGAAGCCATGACCGCATTCATGAGGATATTGGGATCATCTAAGGAGTCTTTAAGGAAAATACTTGTGAGAGGAGAGTATGAGGAGTACCCTGATGACAACGAAATGCACTGCACCGCTCGTCTGGCAGAATTCCTGAATGAGTTTTCCAATCAACTTATGAAACACTCTTATACTGATATTGAACAAGTAGATGAAGATTTTCTAAAAGAAGAAATACAAGTTCTTGAAGAGGCAAAAGGGATCCGGCTTTCTAATTTTGTCCCTCGAGAGGCTTTCCTCAATGTACTGCAGAAGAAGATCAACCAGATATCTGCACTGCCAGAAGAATTTGGTTGCAAAGTTTGGGATTATGTTGAGAAGATTGTGCTCTCTGTTTTAGGACTGTACTCTGAGAACTACCCTCAGTTACAATTCTCGACTAGGAGAGCTGCTCAGAATTTAATTATGAAAATGAAAGAGCAAACAATGAGCAGAGTCAAAGAGATGATAGAAATGGAGAAGATTGCTGATTATACTTGTAATCCTGAATATATGGTTGTGTGTAACAAGTTAATGGGAAATTTAGCGGAATTTACTGAAACCGTGAATAATTCAAAAAAGAGTTATATGGAAATTGAAGGCATAGGGACTGTCGCAGTTTCGCATTTGAGAAAATTTGGAGAGACTTTGCAGCCAGCGTTTGAAATGAAGATGAGGGTGACAGCTTATTGGAAGATTGTTCTGAGGAGATTAATTGATTTTATGGCACTGCATTTGTTAAGGAGCATTCATAATCTGGTGGATAAAGAGATGGAAAGCGAGGTTATTACTGAGTTGATGGGTGGTCCTGCTAAGGGTGGCGGCATCGAGCGGCTGCTGGAGGAGTCACCGGCTGTCGCTGGAAAGCGACAGAAGCTGAGGAGGAGTGTTGAGAAGCTCAAAGAGTCTAAAGATGTGGTGGCTACTATTATGGACCAAATTGCTGTTACCACAAGCTAATTGGCTCCAAGTTCAATATAGTAGGGGTATGTTATTTATCTTTGGGTTGATGTAATGAGGTCATATGCTATATTGTATTCTTAATAATCCTAAGGTTTTCTCTTGTGGGTACTAGCAGTGCATGCTCTGTTGATGCATATAATCAAATATGCAAGTTATGCAGATTTTAATTAGTATACCAATTATTATCTTTATTTTGAACTTGTGTAGTGGGTAAGCTTTTATTTACTTGAAGTGAGGGCCTTCACCAAAAGAAAAAAAAAAAGTGAGGGCCTTCACCTAGTAGGCAGTAGCACCTCTACATTTCCTCTTTCCCCTTTTTTCTCTTTTTTTTGTTTTGGTTACTTTATCAGGCTTTTTACACCTAAGATAGGAATAGTGATAAAGAAGAGAAATTATTTTGTGACAATCATGATGCGGTTGGTGATAAACATATCTCTTCCATTCCTGCAAAACCGCGACTGTGACCAAAAACGCATTTTCAAACCTTGTTTGGAGGACATCTCATCAGATCAAGGCAGAAGCTAATAGTGATATCGATTAGTTTGGCCTTTAGTACATGTCAATGGCTTACCAGAACACGCTTCTTGAAGGCTGAAGTGAGCTCATTGATATCCCATTTGGTTTGTTTATAGGCCTCCATTTTGTTCAGTTCCTGAAAGACATTAGCATGCTTTAGCAACATCACTAAAGACAATATACCGCACCCAGAAGCCTATTCAACTTGTGTTTGCTTGCTATCTCTTTTAGCATGAAGTGTAACAATGAACATTACCTCAATCCATGCAGCTAATTTGGGCCTCCCAGATGTAATATCATAGTTCTTCAACTCTAGCAACAGCGGCTGGAATCTTTCTACAAAGGGAATGAAGGCAATATCCACCTGAATCAAAATACCAATCGACTTCTTAAATGCTAAGATGTGTATACGGGAGACCGTGAAAGCAATTATGGAAGAACAAAAGAAAAAGTAGGGGGAGTACTATCTTTTACTTTCAAACATTGCACTCGATGACTCAATCATTCTGTTGATACTATTTTCCATCCTCTAAAAACTAGTGCAAAATGCATGTTCAAGTACTTAGAATTGTGATTACTCCAGCTTACCGCACTGAATTGGCCTAAGAAGAAAGGTCCATCACCAAATTTAGAAAGAGCATCTTCTATTTGGTCAAATGCAGCAACTACGAAGGTAACAATAACACAAAAAAAAGGATAATTAATTTCTTCGCATTTGGTAAAGATATTAAAGCTTAGACAAACAAGAAGTCTTCAATCCATACTCATTTCAGTGTCAGGAGCCCCTTTAAGATGAGATAGAACAGCTCCACCAAATGTGCCAGCATAGGCTAACATCTGTTCTGTAAATTCATTCTTCGCAGGATCCTACATTTTTTACGCAAAAAATAAACATATATATATGAGATAGAACACAAATTTTGACAAGCCATCTTGTGCAGAGTGGCTCACTTACATCAGGGAAAAGTCTTGGTCCTTCAAAGTTCTCATCTAAATACTTCAGCAGGTCCAGGCTCTCTCCTGTGACTTTATTGTTGTGCTCCAGAGCAGGCACCTATATAAAAATGTATAGATCATAACAAAGAATATCACATGCATATAATGATTGTCGCCACTTATGTTATATCTACTCTTCATTCTATCTCATGTACTCATGTCCGATCCTCAACATTCGATGCGTATGGACACTCCCGACACTTCATTTGGACGAAAGCCACAGAAAATATTACATAAAAGAGCTGAGTCAAATACTTGGACATGCACTAGTATACAACATAAGTACCCGAATATGTGTAACATAGGTTGCCACCTTCCCAAAAGGCAAAGATACACATAACAAATGCATATGTTGCAGCAAGCAGGTGTGCGATTGTGAGACTTTGAACTTTTTCCCAAACATTGCACTCCTTTTACCCAGAAAAGAATATATGAATAGTTAATCATCTCAATTTGTTCCATACAAAGTACTAGCATTTTCTCCCTCATACTAACGCCTTTTGTTAAAAATAGGAAGACAGCATATTATGTACTAAGTTAAAACCAAAAGCATAAAGAGTGAATGAGCTCAAAAATTAGAAAGATTCAGAAATTATTAAGCACTTCAATAAGCAATAAGAAAGCATAACAATAATATTGAGCAAGTTTTATAACGCAATCCATCAGATAGACTTTTGGTAGGCGAAATAGCATACCTTAGCAGGTGGGTAAACTTCCTTGTACCAAGTTGGCTTATCATCTAAACTAATGGGGACTAATTGGATTTTATTCTGTAACCCCTGCAAAGTTTCATAAGAATTGTTAATAGAGTGCTCCATCTAATTCCCAGAATAAGTGAATCAACTAAAAGCAGTTCCAAAAGAGCAGGCTGCTAAAGAAAGCTTAAATTAGACCTTAAATTAATAATATAGAAGGTGGCAAACAGACCTTGTAATTTCGTGCAATCCAGGCACGCTGCGCATAAGGGCATGTAAAGGCAGTGTACAACCTGAAAAATTGAAGTATGTAACATAGATTATATGATTTTATTCTCATTAATAAATTGGGAGCAAAATCAGGGAGGTTCTTTAATCATTAACTTTTAGGAGCATTATGTGCATAAATTAAACAACATATTGCTCTGATGATTACATGTGTATAATCACAAACCAGCATCCGGCCTCTGATTCAATGCCAACTTGTATGATAAGTAAGGAAATTTGAACTTTAGAGTTTAGAAGGGACCAAGTTCAAAGACTAAAGCTCAATACTCTCACAGCCCTTTGGTAGTCGTAAATTAATGGTGGTGATGAAAATGAATTATAAGTGTAATGTTACAAGGGAAGCAAGCACTCTTAAAATCTCCATGGGGAGGCAATTTCGATCCCCAAGTTTGTCTTTTTTTCTCCATGGGGAAGCAATCTCACCCCTACACTTGTGTTATTTTCTCCAAGAGGTTTTCATTACGATATACAAGGTGATATTGAACGAGAATGAAAATTTTAAGAAGAAAAATAGACTTTAGGATAAATTATCATTACATGGGAATAAACAATGATTTCCTTCACAAATTTATCTAGAAATTCATTTTATTTCATTACCACCATTAATGACCAACTACAAACGGGTCGTCATAGTCTCATATAAGCATTTCTCATAACCTCATTTTTATTATTTTTACCTTCGAGGTCAAAGTTTAATAAATTTGACCACTACTTTTCTCAAAAAACACATTGATTTATAATGTAATTATATATTTCCAGATTTTGACTTCAAAAATTCTTCCATGATATTGATATACTCCCTCCCATCTTTTCTTTTCTTCCAACTTTTTTTTTCCTCATGCTCACCATCTCACCTATAAACATCTTTGATCAGGTAAGGTGTCAAGAACATAGATCAGGCAATGAAGGATAAATTCAAGCTCAAAAAATTTCAGCCTGATAGAATTACACCAGTGAATCGAGATTTTGCCCACAAAACTCATGTAACATAGTTCGCCATTAAAGGGTGCTAATCTTCTTCACTTGTTTTAACTTATATTATGAATTTATCATCCTTAAACTTACTTTAGTGGAACGTATTAGCTTTGTCTTCAACTAATTCGAACTTATCTCAACTTATAAATTTAACTTATATGACAAGCAAAATCACTCATTCGATCCTTACGAAATCTCAAATCATACCCTTACTTCAACAAAGGAAAATTAGTTCACATGGAACATAATTGATCGAGTGGTAGAGTTATGGAAACACTTGTTTTTTCATATTTCAGACCTTCCCCCTAAACTTAACTTTCCATCTATCATATAGTCATATACGAGTATCTCATGTTATGTGATGTGGGCGACTCCACTAAGGGCATGTTATCTTTGGCATAAAACAACTGAACTGAAGTGAATAGTGATATATGAGAGTAAAAGTACTGTCGAGAGCTAAATTGAACTGAACTGAATTAAATTGAATTGAACTGAATTGAAAATAAGTTGGGGAAAACAGACTCTAAGTGTCTTTCTCTCTCGATCAATATTTTATTCTCACTTTAAATAACTATCTAAAATAAACTATTAAAGGCTACTCCAACTTTTATAGATAAACAATTCCAAAACTAGAAACAAATGTTTAGAAAGAAATGGAGAAAGAGAAACACCTAGTAGTTCCGTCGAAAAGAGGTGGTTGAGTAGAAGTTGAATCAAAAATCGACGGAAGAACCTCACGATTGTCTCTGAAAAAACCATTATCATCAGGGATCATCAATCATATAGAACTATTACTAGAAAATAAATGAAAACTACAAGGAAATTTGGAAATAGTACATGTAATCTAGGAAAGAATTTTCTTACAGTTCAGCCATGGAAAAAAGCTTACGACAGGGATGACGTCTCTACTTTGTTAGTGCACTTTGTTGGGAAAAATGGGAGGATACAGATTGAAGACTATGAATAAACTCATAAAGTGGCAAATGGCATACAAGGTATATATGGCTTCATTGTCCAACTACCACGGGGCTGCATAGTAAAGAGCAAGGACTAGTCACTACTCAGTAATGAATGAATGTCTCTCTAGAATTTTCCTTTCCTTTACTAAAGTCAATTATTCCGGTGATCAACATGCAGGCCCATTCCTGATATTTTGGAAGCCCTGGGCAAATTAAGAAAAATGGGCCCTTTTCATGTCAACTACGATTCATGACCTATATTGATTGAAACATATTAACGAGCAAAGTTCGGTTGAATATGGGTTTGGTAACTCGTAAAATATGGATTCATTTTAGCTTACATTTTTTTAAATAAGGTACCCATTTTATAACAGTTCCACCTTGACATTTGCGATTTTATTAACATCTAATATATATTGACTATCCTACTTTATTGATTCGTACAATTTTTATAAAATAGAACATTTTGAATGTAATATACATTGAGATAATTTTAATAACATTTCAATTAACATTTGTTCTTATATATTAGTAATCTTATAGTTGAACTAGAGCAAACAAACAATGTAAACATAAAAATTGAACAATCATATAAAATTGAAGAGAGTGTGAAATAGCAAAAGCATAATTACTCTATATGAGAAGGAAAAAAACCAGTTACTAAAGATTAAATAGTTATCTAAAATTATTAGAAATAAAGCAAAATAAAAAAGGAAAAAAAAATTGAATCTTTAAAATCATTGAAAATGAAAGAAAGCCAAAAAGAAAAATTAGAGAGCAGAAAGACAAAAAAAAAACGGAAAACAAAAGCAAAAAGAAAAAAAAGAAAGTGAAAGGCAAAAAAATTGCACTTGGGTTTCGAACACGGGATGGGTGAAATGTAAAGGCTCAATAACTGACGCCAACCAAGGAGCTAATATCATATAAGATAAATATAATGTAATGCAGAGTTATTTATCTTAACTTGTAGATTGCAAAAACACGGCTTGGGCATTCTCTCCCTAGGCCCTGGGCGGCCGCCCCTCCTGCCCACGCTCAGGGATGGGCCTGCAACATGAAAATATACCTTCAATATAAATATTCTTCAAACCTAAAGACAAAGCTGCCTTAATACCTTCACGCATACCCCAAAATTCTGCAACCAAGATCGAGGACTTAGGAGACTAGGACTTAGCACCCATGTAATAGCCCTATTTTTTAAAGCGTTTATTTAAAAGCTCATTATATTTAATAAGTTAATTATGTTTCGAATATTTTTATTTTATTTGAGTTGGAGTATGAATATTTATTTTTGTCGTGTTTGTAATACATTTATTTATCTTTGTTCCGGTATGGGACAAGTTTTTAGGGTACGAACCGGGATGCCTCTAGTCAATCAAGCCGGCTCCAGTTCCTGCAAGGAAGAACACGTAAACTGGCCTCGGGGGTTGATCCGAGGAACGCCCCTCTGATGCCTAACTCAGTTATGGGAAAACCGGTAGGTCTCAAGTATAGATTCTTGGGATTCGTGAACATACCTTATGATTCAGATCAACGGGGTATTTATAGGGAACCCGGATAGGCCCGTATACAGGTTGGGCCCTGTATTTACGGGGAATATTTCATGTATATTCCTTTAGGATGTATTCTTATCTTGTATATAAAATCTATCTTCAGGCCCGTAGGCGCTGGTGAATGAGACTGGATCTAGCCCAAGCCCTTGACAGAGGGATCGGAATTAGATACCGGCTAAGCATCATTCTAGAACCGGTATGACAAAGTCAACAGTTCAGGTGGTAAGCCTGTGTAGTAGTAACAACGACTATCGGTCTAGTTAGACCGATATGTTACTTAGTCAGCCCCCATACAACTAGCCCCCAAGCCGATATGTCTAGCGTAGACGTATCCTGCTTGATAGGTTGCAAACCGACATGGGTGAAGCTGACTTGAAATGATGTAAGAGACGAAACGTTGGCCAGGGAATTTCAAACGTTGCTAGGGAATTTCGAATGTTGCCTTGATAATCACGCCTATTGCCGGAGCTCATTAAGAGAAGTTGCATCACAGTTGGGTGCCACTCCAACATACACGTGGCATGATCAGGACGGGAAGACGAAGAGTCGCCTAATCCCAGCTGTGACTTCTTCTATAAATACGCCTTGAGTAAGATTCATTTCTCACTTTTCATAATCGCGCATCTGCTCTGCCATTCATAACGAACTTTCTCTCTCTAAACTCCTTCTTTGCATTTTGACGGTTTGATCAGATTCCTTCCTTCCGGCTTTGCGTATTTCTCGGATACCGGCTCATTCTTCCTCCATACTCTTCATTCTAGGTAATTTCCCCAGAACTTTCCTTCGTCTTTCATACCGTCTTATTTATAATGTCTTCAGACTCAGACTCTCAAAACATATCTAAAAGTCCGTCCGCTATGTCAGAAAGTGACGTTAATCCTGATAGCACTTCTTCTAGTTCCATAGAACTTAGTGATTCACCGGTAGTAGACTCTGCCAGAAAACTCAGAACCAAAGCTCATCATGACAGTAGTACTTCTGGTAGGGCTGATGCCGAGCCGGCATTAAGAATCTCCCCTTTGAGCTCTGTAGTTGGTCTTGGCCGGGCCCTTGGGGTACCGGTCTATGGACAGTATGGAACCATGATGGGCCTGGCGGAGCGCTCTCCCGAGTTGTTTCCTCCTAGCTATCCTTCCTCCTCTTGGCCGGTAGAGCAGGGTGAACCTTCGACTAGGCGCGGGCCCATAGAGGAAATAGTGTCGTCTGTAGACTCGGAGCATGTTGAGAGCGTTTGCCGGTCCATGGACTCGGACGAGGAGTCCGTTACCTTGGAGGCCGATGATGAGGAGATACCAGCCAATTTCGACGAGGAAACCCTTGCTGAATGGTACATTCCCCCAAACGATCCCGGTAGCGCGGGTTTTGTGCCAGTTGACGCTAGTTGGGCCAAAATATGTTTAGAGCATAACTTTCTGGTTAAGGGGCCGGAATATTTTGCCTTTCCCGAAGAATACCATCTGGTGCTACCGGTCGAGGGAGACAAGATCATTGATTTCCCTCATGGGCACATAGCTATTTATGCCTACATGATGGATTTTGGCCTGCGCTTTCCCCTAGATCCATTCATTGTTAAGATTTTTAAGGCCTGGAATATATGTTTGGCCAAGCTGACACCGTTAGGGTGGCAGAACCTGATTGCATATGCTTGGGTGGTCCGTTACAAGGGGTTTCCAGAGACGTTGAACTTATTCCGCAAACTCCATTGGATCAAAGAGGACGGCTCGGCCAAGGGTAAGGGTAAGCGAAAGAGATCCCGGGTCGAAACCTCCGAGGGCTGGGGTGGTTGGATGTCCTTATACACCGAAGGCGGTAAGCTGACGGTATACCCCAAGCTTACGTCCCTAAAGAACTGGAGAGAACGATTTTTCTGGGTTAGGGTACCCGCCGACTTCCCCCTTCACAGACAGTGGACCAAGCCCCGGTCCCGGATGGAGCATATTCCAGACAGAGGGATGAGTGGCCGGGAAAGGGAGGCTTACGACTTTTTTGCTGGAACTTCGATACCAGCTTTAAAAGGGAAGAAGAAGATTCCGGTTCCCATAACGTGGTTACCCCATGTGAAGTACATCTTAAGCAACCCGGCCCTTTCCGCGTTAGGCTTCTGTGCCACTGACCCTCATGGTGGGTGTTTGGGAGTCTGGGCTGCTTTCTTTATTTATGCTAATCTTGATATTTTATTGATCTTTTATTCCGTTTCCTTTTTTCAGGCCGAGATCACCTTATCCGAGAGGCGTTGCATCTGGACCATAATCTCAAGCCCATCAGCAATATGCCTCCTAAACCTGCACGCTGTTATGTTTCCATTCCTGTCGCTACCGGTGGTCGTGGTGGCCGCAGAGGTAGGGGCTCCGGCCGGGGAGCCGGCAGCGAGGAGGATGACAGGGATAGCATGCCCCTGTTTCATCGGAAGTCGTCCCAACAGGCTCAGGGGAAGCGCAAGGCTGAAGGTACCCCTGAACAGGCTCGCAAGAGGGTGGCCAAGGATCCGATCTTGGAGCTCGGTAAGGGAGCGGATAAATCGGCCTCTGGTGCCCTTGCTAAAAAGGGCGATGATGCTGCCTCTTCCCCATTGATAAAGGGGCGGGTAGCCGAGGCCGGTAATTCTTCTCTTCGTCCTGCTATCTACAAGCAGCTGACTCTGCCCACAATGATTCCGGCCTTGCGGGCCTTTGCCAAGCTCAGAAAGTCGGGCTTCTTGGAGCGCTCAGAAGTGCCGGTACCTGAGTCGCTTAAAAAAAGATGGAGTCGGTCGGCTGTCAAGGACAACACTATCTTTCAACCGAGACTCAATGTCTTGGATGATGAGTCTCTGTTGTTAGATCGCCCTTCGGAAGGCGGTAATTTGGGCTACCGGCTACTGTAGGGCCTCCACATGAAGTATGATATTCCGGTGGAGAAGGTGAAAGTTGCTGCTGCTATTCACACTCATAATTTGGCCGTGGTGAGTGTGTTAACTTACCTCTTTTTAGTACACCGTTCCTTTCGGCTTATTACCGTGTTTCTAACATTTGTATTTGTTATTCTGTGTGTCAGTCGGCTCAATCTGGTAAAGAACTCTGTGATCTTTACCGGCATTTCCAAGGGGCATACCATACTGAGTTGGAGGCTCATCAACTGACCGCCAACGAGCTGCCGACAAGAAATCATACCTTGAGACAAGTAAGAAGAAGCTTGCGAAGGCTGAGTCTGACTTGACTCAGGTGAAGGCGGATCTGGAGGCCGCCAAGAAGAAGGTCGAAGAGCACACCCTGACGGTATTCAACAAGGACAACGAGATAAAGCTGCTGCGGGAGCAAATCTCCGAGGCCACTAACCGGGAACGTAATGCTGCTGCGGAGTACCGGAAGTTTGTAGATTTTGTCTCTCGTTTGCTTAATCGGTATAACGACGAATGGTCTGCCACTATGAGATGTGTCAAGCACACCTTCCCCGACTTTGACTGATCAAAAGTCGAGGAGTCTCATGGTCGTGGCGACTTCCAGCTCCCGGTTGAGGGTGAGATCCTGGATGTCGGTGTTACTGAAGCTGACATTGCCAATGCAAACCCCCGGTGGGAGTTTGCGGATGAGCAGGGTCTTGAAGCCGTCCAGGTAACCACCCCTTCGGAACAGCAGACTGAGGATCAGAGCGCCGTCAACGCACTTGCGGGCGGTGTTTAGCAAGTTGATCCGGTGGTGGTTGTTGACGGCTCTGAGGAAGAAGGGTGTGGAGAGTAGATGTTTTTTGTTTCCCCTTTTCCTTTCCTGTCAACCTGGTCGCCAGTGGCCAGTATTTTGTCTTTTATTTTTGCGGTCATGCTGCATGTAGCTGACTGTTTAATTCCAATAGGGCTGTAATCATTTTTCTTTTTTGACATTAATGTGAATACCCTTTAATATTTTGCTTAACTTTGATGTCGTCTAATTATTTACATTTTGCGATGCTTAAGTTAAACCGACGGGTTTACCAAAATGATATGACTCACTGGCTGCCTTTGTATTTTAATAAGTTAACTTAGCAGACCCCTTAAGGTCATTAGCCGTATAATTAATGTTACTAGTTTTAATACTCGGCAGATCCATGAAGGTCATTGACCGGTATCGTTTTAACTAATCCAGCAGATCCAATAAGGTCATAGACTGAATAGTTTGTAACGTCACTGAATTTTATCCGGCAGATCCTCGAAGGTCATTTACCGGTTTCACACTTTAGTTGATTCAGCAGATCCACTAGGATCGTAGACTGATCAACTAATAATGCTAGATGATTGCGCCGGGCAGATCCACGGAGGTCATTGACCAGTTTCGCACTTTAGTTGATTCAGCAGATCCACTAAGGTCGTACACTGATCTACTAATAACGCCGTTTTAACTTCGTCCGGCCGATCCACGAAGGTCATTGACCGGCAAGTTTAGATAGTTAAAGAGTTGGTCGTAGAAGATGCTCATTTTATTAAAATAAAACGGCTCTTCCCGGCTTTGCCGGATTTATGGCCTACAATGGTAAAAACAAGAATGCTAGGAAAGATTAAATCCTACTGGCAACAATGCCTATTTAATTGGCTACACATAGTATCTTTTGAGGACACTAGCATTCCAGCTATTTTTCAGCAACTTGCCCGACATGTCCTCCAGCCGATAAGATCCGGGCACAATTTCTTCCTTGACCAGATATGGTCCTTCCCAATTAGCGGTGAGTTTACCATCCATGTGCGCCCTCCCGGTTGCTGCTGTGCGTCTGAGTACGAAGTCTCCTTTGGAAATCGGCTGGCTTCGTACTCGCTTGTTGTAGGCCTTGCTTATCCGGTCCTTGTATGCTGCTGACTTTAGTTCAGCCGCCAGCCTGACTTCTGGTAGAAGATCTAACTATTCTTTGTGTAGTTGTCCATTCAGCTCTGGTTCATAATTTAAGATTCGCCAATTAGGCAGTCCCACTTCTACTGGCAGCATTGCTTCTGCTCCAAAAGCTAGCCTGAACGGAGTCTCGCCGGTGGCTTCCTTTTCTGTGGTCCTATTGGACAATAGCATGGCTGGAACCATGTCGACCCATGCTCCCTTTAGCTTGTCCAGCCTCTTTTTTTAGTGCATTAACAATATGCTTGTTGGTGGCTTCTGCTTGTCCGTTGCTCTGGGGATGACAAACCGACGAATAAGCGAACTTGATGCTGTATGGCCGCAAGAAGTCTCGTATGGGACCGCAATCAAACTGGACGCCATGATCCATCACGATTCCCATAGGAATCTCGAACCTAGTGATGATGTTTTGCCAGATGAATTTTTTCACCTGGTTGGCCGTCATCTTCGCAGTCGGTTCCGCCTCAATCCATTTCGTGAAGTAGTCAATACCCACAATTAGGAACTTCCTTCCTCCGGATGCCGGTGTGAAAGGTCCTATTATATCCATCCCCCACTAAGCGAAAGGGATTGGGTTTAGGATTGGCTGCAGGTCATTTGCCGGCTAGTTTATCACTGGCGCAAACCGCTGGCACTTATCACACTTTTTGACGTACGCCTGGGCATCTGCCAACATACTTGGCCTGTAGAAGCCTGCGCTTAATGCTTTTAGTGCTAGTGCCTTTCCACCGATATGATTCCCACAGACTCCTTCATGAATTTCTTCTATTATCTTCGTGGCCTCATAGGCCGTTACACACCTTAATAGGGGGATTGAGAACCCTTTCTTGTATAACTGGCCTTGAAATATGCAGAACCAAGAAGAGTCCCTTTTTATTTTTTTTGCCGCTATCTTCTGCTCCAGGAGGGTACCTATCAGCTTATAGGCCACAATGTCGTCATACCATTCCGAGCTCTGGCCTATGGTGTTGACGTCTAGTGTTGGAGTGTCTATGCTTCGTTCCCCCAGAGTCTCTACCATGACGCTTCGCTTCTTGTTACTGATGCTCGAGCTTGCTAGCTTTGATAGAGCGTCAGCCGCCATGTTTTCTGTTCTTGGTACTAATTTGACCTCAAAGCTTTGCAATCCTGCCGTCATGCTCTTCGATCACCTTACTGAGATACTTCTTCATAATCGGTTCCCGGGCTTCATAGGTCCCCTCAATTTGGCTCGATACCAACTGTGAGTATGTGGTCATGAGGATCTTCTTTGCGCCAACCGCAATGCTCAGACTTAGTCCGGCCATGGATGCTTCGTATTACGCCTTGTTGTTAGACGCCTTAAAGCCAAATCGTATGGCGTATTCAAAGATCTCCCCTTCCGGGGACGTCATGACAACTCCTGCCCCAGCCCCGCTCTGGGCCGCCGAACCGTCGACCTCTATTTTCCAGATACCGGTGGATTCTGATGGCTCAGTGAAAGTAGTTTCGACAATGAAGTCGGCCAATGCCTGGGCTTTGATGGCTGTACGAGGCCGTTATTCGATGTCAAACTCAGATGATTCTATTGCCCATTTGAGGAGTCTGCCGGTTGTATCGAGCTTGTGTAGAGCTTTCTCCAGAGGTTGATTAGTGAGTACTTGGACGGTATGGGAGTCGAAATATGGCCATAATTTTCTTGCCGCAATCAGGACGACATATGCCATCTTCTCCAATAATCATATCTTTGCTTTGCTCCGATAAGTACGTGACTCACGAAGTATATGGGGCTCTGCTGCGCTTTCTTGTTCACCAACAACACCGCTGCCACTGTCTTTTTAGATACCGACACGTATAGTTGTAATTTATCTCCCAGATCTGGTCGGGTTATTGTCGATAGCTTTTTAAAGTGCGCTTTCACTTTCTCGAAAGCCTGCTTCTGCTCATCCCCCCACTCGAACTTCTTGTTTCCTCTAAGGATTTTGAAGAACGGTAGGGCCTTCTCAGCGGACTTAGATACAAACCTGGTGAGGGCTGCCATTCTTCCGGTTAGTTTTTGAATGTCCCGGATGCTCTTCAGCTCCGGGTGGTCAGTGATGGCCTTGACTTTGTCTGGATTGGCGTCAATGCCTCTCTCCTTCTGGGCTAGGTCTCGGCTGATCTGCCGGCCTTCCCTCGAAATTCTCCATTGACAGATCTTTTTTGGCCTTGTTTTCCAGCCGTCGTTTCTTCTGCTCCGACGACGGCGTATCAGCGGGACATTTATGGTCAGAGTGCCTGAGAGCGGTCAAGTAGCATGCCCTTGCCGACTCCTGGTTCCCCCTGAGTTTCTTGGGGTTGCCGTCATTTGAGGTATAGACCATTGTAAGGTGGTAGGTTGATACCACAGCTTGAGCGTCATGAATCAAAGGTCGTCCTATGATGGCGTTGTATGCCGTAGGTACATCCACTGCGAGGAATTCTACTAGCAGGTCTCTTGAGTGAGATCCCTCCACCAGCTTTACAGCTAGTTTGATGGTTCCTTCTGGGACGACAGAGGCCCATGTAAAACCGATAACTGGGTGTGAGACCGGTTTCAGACATGCAGTGTCAAAGCCCATTTTTTCGAACGTCTCCTTATACAGTATATTGGCGGAACTTCCTCCATTTACCAGCACGCGATGAACCATTGCGGTTCATATGTGAAGAGATACTACCAGGGGATCATCATGGGGATAGACAATGCCCTTGGCGTCCTCTGACGTAAAAGCCATAGACGACATGGCTGGGGGTGCCGACCACTTCCCTGCGTTGTGGTAGTTCACTTGGTGCCTGACCTCCTTCAAGCTAGCTTTGGCCCCATGTATGCTTCCACCTCTTGTCGGTCCACCCGTGATAACATGGATTTCAGTGATCCTGTCTTTGACTGGCCTTCTGTTGTTGTTTTCATCTTCTCTGGATGGAGATTTTCGGTCGACCCTTGCTTGGTACTGGGTGACATATCCTCTTCTAATGAGGTCTTCAATCCCGTCCTTGAGGTCTTTGCAGTCTTCAGTTATGTGACCGTAATCCCTATGAAATTCGCACCACTTCGATTTATCCCAGCCTTTATAGTACATCTTCATAGGTCTACGCCATTTGTCATCATCTTTATGCAACTCGTATATTTGGGCACAGGATGTCGTGAGAGGAGTGTAGTTGTGGTACTTGTCAGGTCGGCCTTCATGGCCCTTTTTCACAGAGTTACTTTCCTCTCTTCTATTGGAGGTGTCCAACTTCTTGTCTTTCCGGTACTTATCATCTTTACGGTCTTTTTCCTTATCTTTCTCCTATGCTGCAGGCCTCTTAGCATTTGATGCTTTGTCAAACTCTTCCCTCCGGATGAAGTCGTTTGCCTTGCCCAACACCTCTGTGAGGCTTGTTAGCTTCTTTCGGCCCAGATAACTTCTGAGGGGAGTTCCTTCCTTTAGTCCTGTCATGAGAGCTAAGACAGCAACCTCCTGCTGGAGAGTAGGAATAGTGACAGCTTCTGCGTTAAAATGCCCGACATAGTCCCTTAGACTTTTTGTCTCTCCCTGCTTGACCGACATCAGCTCGCCAGTGGTTTTCTCCCTTCGTTTGTTGCTAACAAAGTGTGTAACAAACATTGATGTAAGCTGGCGGAAGTCGAAGACTGTTGCCGATGGTATGCTTTTAAACCATGTTTGTCCTAGTCCGGTTAATGTAGAGGGGAACACCTTACACCATACTAAGTCAGTGTCGGTGTATAGCAGCATGTGCCCCTCATAGGCCGATATATGGTCCTCCGGGTCAGTCCTACCGTCATAATTACATGTCGGCATCTTGATTTTCTCCATGGGCTCTTGAAGATTAGAAGTGGAGAATGGCGAATTCCGCAAAGATACTGGTGCTCTTCGCCGATATTCACTCCCCTTCCTTAGATGAGAGGATTGCTGCTGGACCTCTGTGTCCTGTGCTTCCACCTCCTCTTCTTGTTCTTCTCCCATATGCTCTGTGGGGGTCTTGGAGTTGGTCACCTGATCCTGATCATGCCGACCTCGCTCTCCCTGGCGGCCCATCCCCAGTGAACGAAGTTTTCTCACTGGACTGTGGGCTCTGCTCAGAGGTCGTTTAGCGGGCAGACCGGTCGGTGGGGTGTGGCTTGCCATGGCTTGGAAGACCTCCGCAGCACTTCGAAGTTGTTCTGGGGTGAACATGTGCTGCAGGGTATGGAAGATGTTTTCTTGGGGAGTCTCAGGGGTTTTTCTACCCTTGTCAGTGGGCGGCCGGCCTTGTCTTATGGCCGGCAGCGGGGTTGAGAATCCTGGGGGAGTCTTCACAATGGGAACATTGTTTTCATTAGTTTTCGGCATCCCAAATTGCTGATTGGGATCCATGAGGATTTTGTTTGCAAGAAATGGTTTAGACTATAAGGTATTGTTCGCCCCTCCTTCTAGCGTCAATTGTTCCGGTATGGGACAAGTTTTTAGGGTACGAACCGGGATGCCTCTAGTCAATCAAGCCGACTCCAGTTCCTGCAAGGAAGAACACGTAAACTGGCCTCGGGAGTTGATCCGAGGAACGCCCCTCCGATGCCTAAGTCAGTTATAGGAAAACCGGTAGGTCTCAAGTATAGATTCTTGGGATTCGTGAACGTACCTTATGACTCAGATCAACGGGGTATTTATAGGGAACCCGGATAGACCCGTATACAGGTTGGGCCTTGTATTTACGGGGAATATTCCATGTACATTCCTTTAGGATATATTCTTATCTTGTATATAAAATCTATCTTCAGGCCCGTAGGCGCTGGTGAATGAGACTGGATCTAGCCCAAGCCCTTGACAGAGGGCCCGGAATTAGATACCGGCTAAGCATCATTCTGGAACCGATATGAGAAAGTCAACAGTTCAGGTGGTAAGCCTATGTAGTAGTAACAACGACTATCGGTCTAGTTAGACCGGTATGTTACTTAGTCAGCCCCCATACAATTTTATTTTATAAAGTTATTTATATTATATAATTTGGATGTTAGTTATTTAAAATTATTTGAGTGGTATATGTTAAAAGTGGGAAACTAGAGTCAGTTCCATCCTTATACGTCCTTTGTTGATTTTTTTTTTAAAAAGATAAGACCACACCCATTGTGTCCATCTTTCTGGTGCCTTCTATACGATTAAAACCTTAAAACCCAAATCAACCCCCCCTCTTATTTATCGGTCAAATAATCAAACAAAACCCCACCCTTACCCATTTCTCTCTCATCATTTCTCAAACCCCAAAACCCCAACCCGATGGAACCCAACTTCCCACCATCACTCTCTCGCTCACCTTCGCTTGCCTTCCTGCTAGTGTTCCCGAAGCTCACTGGAGCATCATTTTCCCCTTTGCTCGCGTATGTGTTGTTGTGGTGTTGTTGTTGTTAGTCTTGTTCTTTGTCGGAAATCGAGACTCACGCGCTGCAGCTTCGCCGATATCGTACCTCCCGCTTGTTGCCGACCATCGTGGCCTCGCCGGACCTGCGCTGCACCACTAGATGGCGAGTCTCACGGGATGCCCGTTTCTTCTCTCTGTCCCCTGCTTCGTTCGCGGTTGTGCTTCGTCATGACACACCTCCGCCTAATTTGCGCCGCTTCACCGCACCTATTGTTGCCTTGCCGGTACTCTCCGCCGCTGCCGGAGCCCAGTCCCCACTAGCAGAATAATTGCTTATTGCTACGGTCATTAAGTGAACTATTGTGGCGGTTTTGGCAGCGCAACAATTAAGGGAGCAAAAATAGGTAATTAACATATTGCTGCGGTTTTTGACCGTAGCAATAGGCCAAGCTATTGTTGCAATTCCTGGTCAAAATCGCGGCAATATGTTACACTTATTGCTGCGGTTCCTAGCCAAAACTGCAGCAATAGATACTGGTACAATTAAAAAAATTTGTTTTTTTTTTTCATTTTGCCAGCAAATTTAAATGAAAATAAAAAATTACTGATTGAAACTAATGACAAAAACTCAATATACAAAATTCAAAAACATAAAAAATACAAAAAGACGGATTGAAGCATATTATTACAATATATTTAAGGCGGATTATAAAAGAATCAAAATCATAGTACCAAAAAAACAACATATTTGAAAACAAATTATAGCAATCATCTTAAAAAATCACACAACATGAGAACAAGAATGCAACTCCAAAAAAATATAAAAAAAAATTTATACTACAACTATAATATGATAATACCACAAAACACTAGATCTAAAAATATGATAACAACAATTACAAGAATAGCAACATTACAAAAATCGAACGTACGATCACTAATTCCAATTAATCGAAAAAATTACCCACGCATTTTCCTCAAATCTAAACCCTTCATCAAAATAGCACAACTGAAAACTGACTCAAATTCTCATCCAATGAATTCACTAGATATTAACCTCTTGATTATATAGAAAAACAAATAAGTAACACTAAATACACGAACTATGAATGAACGGAATTCCGTCGCAACCTGCTGGAACGACGTCGGGTTCGAATTAGAGTTAGGGATTGGGATAAGGGTGGAAGATGAGACAGTGGAAGGAGGTTGTTGTTCTGGTTGCAGTTGTGGTTGTGATTGTGGTTGAGGTTCTGATGGAGGGAGAGAGGGATGAGGTGGTTGTGATGAAGATTACTGTGATTGTTGTTGGGGTTGGGACGGGGAAGGAGAAGGATGAAGAGAGAATGGTGTCGAGGGTTGTGATGACTGTGTGGGTGTTGTTGTTGGTGTAGGTGTAGGTGTTGGCAGTGGTGGTGGATCCATTGAAATATATGTGAATGGAAGTGAAAATGACAGTTCATACTTGTGACTTCTGAGTCGTGGCTTGTAGTTGTGGCTATAGGTTTATGGATTTTCACCCTCGGTTTGTCGAAACATGGAATTAATTAACGCATCTTTCTTCTTTGTTTTTCTTTTGAGGCTGAAGGAAAAGCCGACCAAAGTGCGAGGAACAGTGACAAATTTGAGAGTAGCCGCCACCTAAAATGGAGGAGAGAGAAGTAGAGAAACTGATGAGAAGGAGAAGAGAAATTGATGAGAGGAAGGCGTGAAACATGAGAGGGAGAAGAGGAGAAAAACTGATGAGAAGGAGGCGTGAAACTGAGAGAGTGAGAGGAGGAGAGAGAGGGGAGGGAAACCCTAATTGGGTAAATGACATAATAACAGCACCCCACTATCTTAATATTAATTCTAAAAGCTTATTGATGCGGTTTTTTCTAAGAACTGCAACAATAGGTGCAAATAATATTTTTTTTATATTATTTTAATATATTGTTGCGGTTTTTGTCAGAAACCGCAGTAATATATTTGGTCAAATAGTTAAAAAATTTTAAAAAAAATTCTGTTAAAACCATATTGCTGCGATTTTCGAATAAAACCGCAAAAATATGGTTATTTTATTTTATTTTTTCTTTTTACGTGATATATTGCTGCGTATGGGTAAAACCACAGCAATATCACCGCAACAATAAGCAATTATTCCACTAGTGCCCTCTCTTTGTCGTGGTCTTCCCTGCTCTCGAAGCAGAGGTAAAGACTACCTCTTTCTTTCACTCTTGAAATTCTGATTTCAAGTTTATAAATCAAGCCCAATTAGACCTTTGATGATTTGATTAATTAAGTCAAGCCTAAAACTGATTTTGCTTTACAAACATGTTTTTGATTTGTAAAATGAAAATCAGATTTTAGTGAGTTTACTTGTGTGATTATTTGCAATAATAATTGAGATCAAAGTTAGAATAGTTATTATTACTATTGTTGGTCTTATAATTGTTCATAAGATTAATTAAGCATTACTATTAATATTGTTGTTGTTGGAGTAATTGGAGCTAATTTATGGAATTCATGTTGATTCGTAGATGCTCAAAGAATAGCAATGAGGCGAGATTTATGAAATGAAGTTTCCATTGAGTAATTTTGAGATAATCTGGTTGTATAGTGAAAAAAAATTCACTGAATTGGTGAATAAGATTATATTAGAAAAGGATAGTTAGATTAACTTCTCATTTAGTGAGAAATTTATTTATTAGTTTGTGGTTATTGATTATCGTTATCGTTGTGAGGTGATTGTTGGAGGATGATCATGGACAGGAGTATTATTCGGAGATTAAGAATTAGATTACGTATAAGGTAACTTTTATGTTCTGTAAAATGTATTACATACGCCTTCATGTGCGGATCTCTGTGTATGTTTTTTATGTATGTTAGTCTAGTATAAACACTAGATGATCAACTACAAGAGGGGGAGGGGTGAATTGTAGTTGGGGAGATTTTCAAACTTTTTTCGGATAATAAAACTTGAAAGATAATGAAGAGAAATAATACAAGGAAGAACGCTCGAAGATCCTTTTAACAAGGTTCTCTTCCTCAATTCTTTAGGAAGAAACGTTGCTATTTTATTTATAAAAGTTGTTACAACTTATTATAAATCAATCCTCACTCAGTTCCTCTAGGAACCAATTCCCGGTCACCTTGTTCCCCATGAACACGTGACTTTCCTCACTTGACTTCACTAGAAGTCTTCTCTTTCTCTTTTCTCACTCTCGAATACAAGATTTGAGTTCTCTCAACCCACACTCTAAGAATATTACAAATGTGTATGTTAGATGAAGAAGCAATTACAAGAAAAACTTTCTAAGTAATGATTGACTTTTTCTCGCATGAAAGTTCTTGAATTTTTCTTCGAATAATATCTTCCTTAAATAGTTGTTGCAATACTTCCTTCATTTGGACATGTTGTGCTCCATGTTCTCCTCAAATGGCACAAGTGGAGTAATGGAGATCATGGCCTGATTTTCGCTGCACTCCCTCCACTCAATAAACTACCTTCCACTAGCTGTTAGTGGAAGCATCTTCACCGAGTTGGTTGGAGAGCTTCAAGGAATCAGCTCCACATTGTATGCTACACCATTGGAGTTTGTTGGAGAGCTACAAGGGATCAGCTCCACATTGTATGCCACGCTATTTCCAACTAATTTCACGCATAACACCAACAATAAAATATCTACTAACTTAAAGAATCTTTTATCCAAAGATTCTAAGTTACTAGAATATTAAATATACCATATGATAAATATTCAAAGAGTATAAGATAAATATCTTGACTTAGATTGAATAATTAATCTTTCTTAACAAGAAATAAATGCAAACTAGAACATTACATTTTTTTTTTGTTTTTTATAATTTTCGCTTAAATAAATACTCTATAGTAAAATTAACCTAAGTATTCAACATCATCAAAACATGAAAGACAACAATATATAAGTTAGTACTATGGGCATAGTTATAAATATGTTGTTGAAATGCCATTGACTATATAAATACGTAATTGTTTTGCTGGCTTAGTTTATGAACTGAAAATAGAAAGTGGGCAAGGTGTGGGTGGAGGACGGTTACTTCATTTGACCTGATATGGTCGGCAACGCTCCATAATGAACCTTGGGGGTAGTATTGTTGGGCTCCATAACGAACCTTGGAGGCAGCATTTGTCCAAATTATGTACTTGTCACTGATTTGTTTTAGAGAATGAGCTACGTCAGCGTTGTAACGGAAAGAAATGATTTGATAAATAAAATGTTTATAACGGGCTGAAGTAAAGTTTACGAGTTTTTCGCTCATTTTGGAATTTTGTTTGTTTTTGTATTTCTTCCCTGAATTTAACGATAATGATAACCCTTCTTCTTTTTGATTTCGGCTTTAGCTATGGGATCCAAGAGCTTGCGAGGTAGTAGTACCAGGATTCCGCTCCCAGGTCCATCTGACTGAGGGCTGTAACCGAAAAAGACTTGGTTCTACACACATAGGACAGGCAGAAGGTATGGACGACGGCTCTCCTTCTTTGTGTCCTTTGATTGAGTCCTTTTAAAAGACCCAACTGATCCCCCAAAGAGCCGAGGGGTTAGGGGGTAACGTTCCGCTGAATAGGGGGGTTTAAGGGGGGATCCAGTCTTGATCGTTACAAAGGACGATGCTACCACATCGAGCCCGTTGCTGGCGAAGAAAATACATGCTGCTACCATGGTAGCAGCGGGTATTTTTCTAGTCCAGCTTTTAGCTGAAGATAGGGAAGAAACCAACTATCAGTACAAGAAGGCGGTCTTTCGCAGGAAAGTCACTTTAGCCTGCCGCTTTCCTGTCGCTAGAGCGCTTTCCCAGTCGCACCCGTCTTCAGGATGATCTAGTCACAGGTTTTCACGATGAATCTTCCACCTATCACTAGTGGAAAAATGAAGAAGGGCTGCGGTGAAAAAGGCCTGTAGGGCTGCGCTTTTTAAGTAGGGCTGCGCTAGAAAAGCGCAGCCCTTAAGCTAGAAGGGTTGCGCTAGTTAGGAAAAAGCACAGCCCTTCTAGCTTAGAAGGGCTGCGCTAGTTAGGAAAAAGCGCAGCCCTTCTGAGCTAGAAGGGTTGCGCTTTTTCCTAACTAGCGCAGCCCTTCCTACCAAAAACAAAAATTAAAAAAAAAATTTTTTTGACATTTTTTTACTCATAATCTCACATTTTCTGAAATTAAACAGAAGAGAAGAGAAACGAAACGAAAATGAAAATACTAAACCCAAAACAAAAAAAAAAGAATGAAACGAAAATGAAAAAAACGGACAAAAACTAATACAAGAAATTATAGATCTGAAAATACAAGAACATTAATCAAAACAAAGATGAAAATACAAGAACATTAATCAAAACAAAGAGAAGTATACAAGAACATTAATCAAAACAAAGAGAAGTATACAAGAACATTAATCAAAACAAAGAGAAGTATACAAGAACATTAATCAAAACAAAGAGAAGTATACAAGAACATTAATCAAAATAAACAAAGAGAAGTATACAAGAACATTATAGATCTGAAAATACAAGAACTACCTCCAAACATTAACCTAATAATGTTTAAATACATAAAACAAAACCCTAATACATAATTTAAGGGGAAAAAAATTTCGGAAAAACTTAAAATGCCTATTTGGAGGCTTAAACGAACTCGGATGGCTTAAAAAGCCTAAATATCACGGCAATCGGACTCCATCGACATGTTTAGTGCAAATCATTTCAGGGTTTTTGTCGCAAATGTTTATGGGAGTTTTTGAGAAAGAAGAGAGGATGAGAGAGAAGAGAGGACGAGAGAGGAGGAAAGGAATAATGAGGGACGTGAGAGAGGAGAGAGAATGAGGGATAATATATTTGACGAATCCCACTTAATATTGGAAGCCCGCGAACTTTTTTATTTCAAATTTTTCAGGAAGGGCTGCGCTTTTTTTAAAAAGCGCAGCCATACATAGCAGAAGGGCTGCGCGTTTTTTAAAAGCGCAGCCCTTCACTTAGTAGGGCTGCGCTTTTCCTAAAAGCACAACCCTACTAGGTGAAGGGCTACGCTTTTAGGAAAAAGCGCAGCCCTTCTGCTATGTAAGGCTGCGCTTTTTAAAAAAAGCGCAGCCCTTCACTAGTAGGGTTGCGCTTTTACGAAAAGCGCAGCCCTTCCTGCGCAGCCCTTTCTGTTTTTTCCCCTATTGTATTCAGTGGAAGTTTTTTGCAGGCTTGGTATTCAGAGCTCGAAATCGGAAGTAGAGCAAGATAAAGATGTCTTGTATTTAGATAGTTGATTCAGGAATAGTTAATGACATTTTCTTGTATATAATATTTGGGAATTTAGTCGAGTTATTTGTGTATTTAAGGTAATTTTTCGCCGCGAGTTAATTCTAGTTTATGGGTGTTGAGTGTGTTTCGCTAGCAGCTCGGAAGAGCGGTCTATTACACCATGAGAAGAATCTTGCTCCAATAATCATGAATCACAAAACCAAAAGAAGCTTACTCAGTGCTCAATTTAGAACCATCAAAGTTAAGTTTACAATAGTCTAGGGGGGACCACTAGACCTCTTTTGAGCTCCTAACCTTTGAATTATTACCATCACTACAAGAGGACGAAGAGACAACCCCGAGAATATCCACACAACCCTGCGCGTGATTCCAATTTCTAACAAGCTTCTTAATGAGCGCAGCAGTTTTAAAAGGACACAATCCTTCTTGATGAAAGCATACTTTATTATAGGTAAACCAAACATACCACCAAGTAAATGCTTATATTAAAATATGATCCTTCTTACAAGAAGAACGTAAAAAAGAAATAATACAATAAGTATGGTGATTATTAGCATCATCTTAGTTAATAAAAGGCCAATCACTCACCTGGCTCATAGAAAATGCAACATCCTTTGTAAAAGGATAATGAAAAAGAAAATGAGAGGCATCCTCAGAATGAAAATTACAAATCATAAGATTTAAAGAGGATGAGACTCTAGAGAGAGAAACTCCCGCCTCTCTCTAGAATTGAAATGTTTGAGCGATTGTTCATCTTGTCTAAAATTGAACCTCAACTTTCTTGGTGGAGCTGTTGCCAAGGGTTCGAAGAAAATGGTGGACAGAAGGCGAAGCAATCGGTGAAGGTGGTTAAGAAACATCAGACGATTGATGCTAGGAAGACAAAGAATGTGAATGAAATTTTTGAGAATGTGGACGAAGTAAGTTCATATAATTATTTTCATTTCATATTTTATATATTTAACTATTTGAGGCTAACTTTGGTAAATTATTTTGAGGTTGCTCGTACCTTTACCCATGATCCTTATACGGAAGATCAAATCAATGAGGTGAAAAATAAGTGGGCAAGATACTTTATTGATGAGTGCATTCCGTAGGTTAGTTAGTTAATGTTAATTTTCTTTGTTTTTCTAACTTTAGACGAATATATATTATTGCAACTTGTGCCAACCAACATTATTGTAGTGTTTTGGATTTCATGATATATATATATATATAATATATATATATATATATTATATATATATATATGTTGGATTCACAAGATATTTGTGTTGAATTATTGAATTGTATATATTTATTTTTGACCTTGAATTGAAATTTGGATGGAGGATGTTGGACATGTTGGTTGTTGGATGAAATTTTGGATGATGGATGTTGGAGATGGTGGGTGGATGGAATTTTGAATTTGCATGGTGAATGTTGTAGATGTTGGTTGTCATACAAGTTAATTACCAATTATGGGTTTATCCAATTTACAAACGAAACTCTGCCAAAATTTATGCAAAAGTTTTATTGCATATTGCTGCATTCTGCTTGCTGCATAGCTTCCTCGATGTTGCATAGCTTCCCAATTATGTATACACGCATAAAAATTTATTAAAAAAAAAAGAAAGCATATTACTGCGGTTTCTGTGGAAAACTGTAGCAATATGTCGTATTTAATAATAATAAAAGGCATATTGCTTAATAATAATAAAAGGCATATTGATTCTTTGCATTGCGTCGACAAGCACCATGGTCCTTACTAATCAAATCATTGTTGAATAGGTAGCCTAATCGAAACTCAATATATGCGCACTTATTAATATTACACATTATTCATCATCTTTATATATATAAATAGTTAGTACATCTAATCTTATAATAATGTATTAATGTAGTGTGATGAAGGATGTTAGTGCAACAGGACTTCGAGCATCAAAATCTCCTGTTTGGAAATCAGTCGAGGTAACATGACTAATTTTTTTGTCCTTATATAGAAAAACTTTTAGCCAGATACTACACATCTAACATGAATGTCATTGGATGCATCCTTTAGTGAACATTTAGTGTCCGCAACAAGAAGATGGACTTGCATGTGGCTATTACGTCATGAGGTACATGTTTGATATCGTCAACCGTTGCACTAAAGTCGATGATCTTCAAAAGGTATGTAACTTATTAGTATATGTTAGTTTAGGCCTATTTTTGCCTTTCACGCTTCCAAATCGTATTTATCGATTCATTTAACCCCAAATTCATTTTGAACATGATAATATGAGGCATAATGTAACTATTGTGTAGATTTTTAGGTTTGCAATTGTTGTTTGTTGCATTTCGGGAACGCAAAAGGTCAATTTAGGCCTAGTTTTGCCTTTTCACTCCCAAATCGTACTTATCGAGTCATTTAACCCCAAATTATATTTGACATGCTTATATGAGGTATAATGTAACTATTGTGTAGATTTATAGGCTTGCATTTGTTGTTTGTTGCATTTCGGGAACGAAAAGGTCAATTTAGGCCTATTTTTGCCATTTTCGCGCCCAAATCGTACTTATCGAGTCATTTAACCCCAAATTCTCTTTGAACATGATTATATGAGGTATAATATAACTATTGTGTACATTCTTAGGCTTGCATATGTTGTTGGTTGTATATCGGGAACATAAATGTGATTTTAGGCCTATTTATGCCTTTTCGCGTCCAATTCCTATTTCTCGAGTCATTTAACTCCATTTTCTTTTTGAATATGATAATATGAGATATAATATAACTAGTGTGTAGTGTTTTAGGCTTGTATTTGTTTTTGATTGAATTTCGGGAAGGTATATGTCATTTTTAGAACTACTAACTACGGTAAATGATTGAATTCTTATATTATGTGTTTATTCCTTAGTTATTTTTGCAAGGTTTATATGAATAACACACCAAGTTTGAGGGCCTTCACCAAAGAAGAAATACATGAAGTTCGGGATAAGTTGGCGTCCCACATTACCGATGATTGCTTATGATACATTTTAGCTATATCTACTAGTTTGTATCAATTCTATGTACACTTTTTACATTATTAAATATATATATTTAAAGTTAACTATTACGTTAAAATACTTGTCATATATTGTTGTAATTTGATCGGTTTCTTTTTGTATCGAAGGGAGGTTTGGGGGTGGGGTAGGGGGGTTGCTGGGTGGAGGGGTTGGCAGAAGGTGGTCTGGGGATGGGGGTGCAGGGGAGTGAAGGGTGTGGGGGGTAGGGCAGGGGAGTGCGGGGGTGGGTTGGGGGTGGGGAGTGCACGGGGGGGGCAGGGCTGCTGGCAGGGGTGGGCTTGCGTGTGGGCAGGGCTACTGGCAGGGCTGGCAGGGGGGAGTGCAGGGTTGCAGGGGAGTGAAGAAGGTGTGCAGGGGTGGGCCTGGGTGTGGGGCTGGCTGGGGTGGGAAGGGGTGGGCTCGGTGTGGGCAGGGCTCGGTGTGGGGGGTGGGCAGGGGGCTGCTGGCTGGGGTGGGGTGGGCAGGCTGGGGGGGAGTGCTGGCAGGGAGGAGTGCTGGCAGGGGGGCGTGCAGGGTGTGGGGGGACTGTTGCATCAGATTTTTTATTTTTTAAAAAAAAAAATCTAATCTGAAGGGCTGCGGTTTTAATCCTAAAACGCAGCTTCTTAACTCAAAGGGCTGCATTTTAGGATTAAAACTGCATCACCTTAAGAAGGGTTGCGGTTTATAAAACGCAGTCCTTCTGGTATAAAAGGGCTGCAGCCTCTTAACTCAAAGGGCTGCGTTTTAGGATTAAAACCGCTGCCCTTCACCTTAAGAAGGGATGCGGTTTATAAAAGGTAGCCCTTCTGGTCTTAAAAGGGTTGCTTATTAGGATTAAAACCGCAGCCCTTCATTTGAAGAAGGGCTGCGGTTTTAGTCCCAAAAGGCCAAAACGCAACCCTTCTAGATACGAAGGGTTGTGTTTATGTATAAAACCGCAACCCTTTGTTTTGAAGGGCTGCAGTTGAAAACCGCAACCCTTCCTTTATGTTGAAGGGTTGCTATGGAAAGGGCAGCTGGGAAAAAACGCAGCCCTAAGAGCCGTTTTAACCGCAACCCTTCCTTATTTTTCCACTAGTGATAATTTAATTGAAGCATTCCAAATCTATAGCCTTTAATCCCGATTGCAATTTTCAAAAAGATTGAGAACCCAATTCTTCTCAAATTAGACTGCTATTAAGTAGTTTATTCATTTATGCAAGAAATCGAGAAGAAAAGCCACCTAAACTTGAATAACAATTATCTTCCTAGATTCTACAAAACTTTAACTATAATCTGGTTTACCAGTTATTTTAGGTCGGCAATTTCAAACCGCTACGAGTCTCACTATATAATTATTAATTATTTCTATAGTAATTTGGGACTTGGATCTCATGGTTACGTATGCGTACTATTTCAATTCTCATTTTCCCTTGAAAAGAAGAAAACTTTCTTAAAAAAAAAAAAAAAAGAAGAAGAGAAGATAACGAAACCTCGACACTTACCATGACTAAAGAAAGGGGAACAAGACAAAGACTTCCTCTTTTTTCCCAGGAATGGATATGTTCACTGTTTAGTTAAAGTAAATCCAACACAAAATACACATCAAAAACTTCCTTACGCATTGCTGAATCCTCACTTAAAGTATCAACACAAGAACCCAACTGCAACAACTAGATTTCCACTTTCATTCTCTCAGCTCTTCGTCATTTCCTAGTCTTCCCCCATCCATAAAGATATAAATTCATCACTCTTTATTTTGCTGTAATATATAATTTAAATTCTCCTTTCTAGTACTATATCTAACTTTGTTTTTTTTGGGTTTTTATTATAATACCTTATATATAGAGCTACGCGTATTTGCTTCACTTTTCCCCTCCCATTTTTTCCCACTTACCAACTTTCGTCACTCCTTTGTAGTTTGTGTACATACACATACACTCTTCCTCATCTCAATTTTCATCATATAAAGTTTCATGTCACTTTGATTTAGCTTTCTCCATAAATCCAATCATAATATCTTCCATGGATTATTATCAAACTTTCTCTCTTTTCTTGGTCTTAAACTTGTTATTCTTCAAGGGTACTTTAGGTGCAACAATCACATTATTAAACAAGTGTGATTACACAATTTGGCCCGGGGTATTACCTAATGCGGGTAGCCCGGATTTAGGATCCACCGGGTTCGAGCTCTCCTCCGGTGGGTCAAAATCCTTCCAGGCCACTCCAGGTTGGTCGGGCCGGATATGGGCCCGAACCCGTTGTGAGCCCGACCCGATCTCGGGCCTGTGGATATGCTCAACAGGGGATTGCGGGTCGGGTCAAGTTGAATGCAACGGGTCCGGGGCGACCCCGCCCGCCACCCTATCAGAGTTCACCCTCGGAGCTGCGCCCGGGGATCATGACTACTACGACGTTAGCCTTGTTGACGGGTTCAACGTTCCGATGATCATCGACGCTGAAGGCGGGTCCGGGTCCTGCTTGACCACTGGATGTGCATCCGACTTGAATCAGCATTGCCCGAATGAGTTGCGGGTCGGGGCAGGCGACGCGTGTAACAGCGCGTGTGGAGTGTTTGGGACTCCGGAATATTGTTGTAGTGGCCCAAATGCTTCACCAGATACATGCACGCCTTCAGCATACTCGCAAATATTTAAGAGTTCGTGTCCACGAGCGTATAGCTATGCATTTGATGATGCGACGAGTACGTACACATGTGTAGGTGCTGATTATACGATTACTTTCTGCCCTTCTTTAACAAGGTCAGTATATTATATATAGAAAATTAAGAACTCATTATTAATACTATTACCATGCAGTATGCACTCGCTATTTGACAATTTGTGCAAGTATTTTATGATTAAAAAGTAACTGTCTCTTGTACAAACCGTGTATAAATTTGCTATAATTATAATATATGGTCTTTTTGCGAATTATTGCGTTTATTCGAGAAAATATTTATATGGGAAGACAAGGTAAAAAAGAGGGGAAGAAAATCATAATTGTTCATAGTTTGACGTACACAAAGTTAAAAACAATAGTTAAATAAAGAAAAATTAGAGAAAAAGTAAGAGAAAATCATAAGGTTGAAAATAATACAAAATTTAAGAAAGTTTGAGAGAAAATTAGGTGAAAGATGATGCATCATCTATTTGATGCAAGTATGCAACAATTAATTAATAATCGAGACGCCAAATATTTTTTTTTAAAATAATGCACAAAGGAAAAAAAATTTTGGCATCGGATATTTATAAAGTATCCATTCTTAATTTTATCATTCATTGCTATATACAATGTAGTTTTGAACAAATTTTCTTATATTATTATTTATAAATGTTATCATCTAACTATCTTTCTCCACCTTTTAAATCAACCCTTTTTTTTCCTTTTCAAGTTTGAGTTTGTGCGTGGGAAACCTTTATTCCATTCATATCCTCTTTGAGTTGCTTGCTTTGGACCTTTAGAATTTCATTTGCCAAATTGACTGTTTCCATCTTATTAAAATGTAAAGTTTATGAAATGTAAAGTTCATGAAATGTAAAGTACATCCATGTTGGCCGATGTGATAATATTTATCGATTCTGCAAATCGTGAAAGTAAAATAAACTCCTAATTAAAATGCATGCATCGTGCATGCTTCTTATCGTTGGTTGTTGACGAGGTGCTACGTCCGGAAACTTTTTTCAGTTCAACTTATTTAAAATCTTATAAAATAAGATAAAATAAGATAAGATAAAATAAGATATTATGTTTAACTTATTTTCACTCATTTCAAAAAAATATAAGATAAGATAAGTTCAGATAAAATAAGACAATTAGTTGAACTAAACGGACCCTCACCGGTTGACAAATAGGTGAATCTCTTTACTTCCCTTTTAGGTCATTCTATGACGTCTCTGTAGCTTTTTTTTTTTTGGTCAATAGATTTTGTTATTGATTGTTCATAGATTTTCAACTTCGTCTTCAGGGTTCAAAAATTACTTTAATTATTGACTTCTGATTCTGATACTTCTGCTTAAAATGCAAGAAGACAAAAAAAATGTCACATATATTTTTAACAAACTTGTGCTAGGAGTACTATATAGAGTAGTATTATTGTTCCCACTTTCCATTTTCATTTATAATTTTTCTATCAAAAAACTACCCGTATAAATCAAGTGATATCACCACTAACTCTATTTGGTAAATCTCCAAAATAGAGCGAGATCAACAAAAAGATACCAAAAGGTATAAGAAATTTTTTTAACAATTATCTTTAGGCTATATAAGGATTTGTTGAAACTATGATTTATAGCGCACAACACATGTAGTGTTCCACGTTAATAAAAGAATAGACACTACAAGGGGATGAGTCTTTTGCAATGGAAAAATCAGTCGCTAATCGTAGATATTCCGTTGCAACAACCATTTTGTGACATATTAACGCCTGATTTTTCCCGTCACTAAAACTCTCGTCGCAATTTATTTCCGTCTCGAATGTGTGACAGAAATCTTTTTGTTCCAAATTTCAGACTTGTAATAAGCATCATATATTTGCCATATAGTGCAACAAGGCTACTCCCATATTGCCATATGATTTTAGGTGAAACCTCCTTTGTCTTGTGAAATAGACACTCTCTCTTTATGATGGGCGCGACACAACTTATTATCAGAGCCAGACCCACAGCTGGGAACATTATTTTACTCTAAGCAATATTTTATAGGATTAAAAATATTAATAAAAGTAACAACATGATTTTCACTTTTAATTGTCATGATTCTAACAAGGTATTTTTGAAATATGCAGCCAACAAAAATCGTCACTTGATTCTGAATCTTCATCAACTGGATCAGAAACCGGGTCCGGATCTGGATTTGATTCAAATAGTGAGTCGGAATCAGCATCTGGCTTCAGATCTTTGTTTGGATCTTATAAATGTCATAAAAAATTCTGCGTAGGAGGTGGTCAGTTTATGTCGAATGCAAGCAATATAGTAACCAACTCCAATAATGTTTTTGCTTGGCAATTCATGCTAATTTTCATTATTGCTACAACAGTTACCCAATTAAGTTCTCTATAAGTTATTGTTCCTCACTCACAGAAGAACTCTCATACAAACTTTGATGATACAACTATCTCAAAGGCCAAAGCTCCTCCATGCACATAGATACGACGTCACAAAATATTTTGTACAACCATTACAAATTTCTTAGCGGCATAAACTTGGATATCTTGGAGTTATCTAATTTTGAATTATTTATCTCTTTTTCTATTACTTGACGCGCGGGAGGAGGGGGTGAGATTTTTTTTTTATTTTTTTCACCTCCAATTATTGAATTCTTTTGACTGATACTTTGCAATGAAAAAGCAACGACAGTCGACAAGATAGTGCACCTACAAAAATTACTTTTTTGCTAAGGATGTTCATATGATTTGTGATCGCAAAAGATTCTTATGAATCTACTGATATGTAAAGAGAAGTGTATGATCAGGAAAAGTGGATTCATTAAACTTTTACTGCTCAAAAAACATAGAGCACCGAAATTGCTGAAATCGCAAGATTGGTAGCTTTGCTTCCCCATAAGCGCTCGAAAAATATTCGAAGAATGATTCTACGAATTTTGAGCTAGCTAGTGTAATGTAATTATTGTTGGAAGTTCAACAATTTCTCGAAAAACATCAAAGTCAGCAGTGGAAAAACAAAGTAAAAGGATTTTGTCTCATATTGGAAAAATAGCTATGTTTCACATTGTTTATTATTAATAGGAATTCCCTAACACTCATTGTTTGATGGAGTGCTAGAAGTATGGACGTACCACATACGCGTGCGCCGGTAGGGCCTGGCTCGTGGTGAGCGTGGGCGTGGTCTATGGTTCGTTTTAGATCTCTTTTTTTTGACGCAATTGCAAGTATCTCGACATGCCTTTATTAGCGTATTCTGTAAGCGTTGCTAGCAAGATTGTCTCCATCCAAGGTGCGTGAGCACACATATCTTGGAGTCGTGCTAATTAATCGTGGAGGGCGATCGCTTGATTTCTACTGCACCGGAGTTGCGAGAAATCGTCTTTTAGGACAGTAGTAATCCACGTCACGGCAAACTGTTTTCCACTCTTGCTTCAACATATAAGTTTCATTTTGTTATTTTATTTGCAACAATTATGACAACTCCAATTCTCCAATGTTGTTGAAGTTGTAATATGTGAGGGAGAGGAAAGACATGATCCAAAGACCAAAATCATTAACTCAATTCATCAAGCTAAGTAGTAGGAGAGTAACAAGCTGGCTAAAATTAAACTTCCTAATCCCTCTCCATTAGCTGTAAAATCTATATCTTACACTCAGCTGCGTCTAAAGTTCCAAATGAGAAAAAATAGCTTTGGGTGTACGGTACACCCAAATACTACCTCTGTTTTTTTTAGCTGCAACGATTAGACATTTTCCCTCTCTACTTTATTTATGTCAAATCGTTGCAACTAAAAAAATAGAGGTAGTATGTAATATAAATCATACCTACATACACTCCATTTCTTATGATAGGATGGGAATCGAATCATGATCAAGCCCGGTTTTCAAGTAGTCTGAGTGAACTATTCCATATCACCCACTCCAGTGAATAAAAAATATATGTCTACCCAAAATATATATGTGGAAATGTAGACTGATCATAATTAATTGATGAGCCATGGACTTGCTTAACGCTTAGCGTGCTTGAGAGTTTATCCAAAAAGTATATGTATATCAAATAGGTAAACAATTCATTAGAGATAGACATAAAATATAAATGAATTTTAACTTAGTGTGTTATTTTAACTAGTATTTTGGTTTGTGCGATGATTCGATTTGGTTACAATTATCAAATATATTAGTTATATAATTTATTTTGTTAGCTTTGTGTAGTCTTTTGTCTAGTTTGAAATTAAAAAAGGGACGTTATGTCATAAAAAACTTCTAACAATTTTAGTAGAGTAAGGGTAAGAGAGTGTCATTACTTAATAAAAGTGTTAGATATCAAAAAGTTTATCTATGTCTTTATAATTACAAGATTTTATGTTTTTACTTTAAAATATTAAGTAAGGGTAAGAGAGTGTCATTACTTAATAAAGGGTAAGAGAGTGTCATTACTGAATCAAGATTTTATTATGTTTTTACTTTAAAATATTAAGCATTGAAATTGTAGTGGCTTACTGCTTAAACTCTTATATTTCAATTCAAATGTTATTGGTTCAAATCATAATAACTACATATATTAGAAACTTAAAGAGAGTGATACATGACACATTTCCTTTCATAGAAATGTCTTTCTAATAGATTTTCGATTTGGAGTAACTTACCGTATAGTCAACCAAATCCAAGAGAACCTACGGAGTGCGATGTCAAGCTTTTACAAGAGCGACATATTGCTTCAAGCTCTTCTACATAACAGAATCATTTACACATTGGCACCAAATTAAAGTGGTTTCCTTTTCTGCTTAAAAAAAAAGATTTCCTTTTTTATCATCCACGTCATTATGTCTAATTTTACGTGGAACGCACATTATGTATGTTTATTTGGTCATCTTAGCTATTGACGGTGAGTCCCTAACTCTATTTATAATTTTTTGTTTTTTTTAATCTCTATTATATAAACGAAGGGACAAAGATTGCGTCTTCCTTATAAAAAGTGTGATATACCGTTAATAAATTTGAATCGTCATATATATTAAATAATCTTCTCTTCTTTCCACTTGCCATATATATAGACAAATTAAGAATGCAATTAAATTTGAAATTACAATTAAATATTAAATTAAGGAAATGATTTCTTTTTCTTACATATGTATGAAAACATCTTAAAAAACATAAAATTGACGGTATAACTTGATTGACACAATCAAAAGAGAAATAAAGACTTAAATTTCATATTAATAATTATACTAATAATATTTTGAAACCTAAATATTGATTATTATTCGATAATCTTGATTATATAAATCAAATTATTCCACTTTAGTAATATTCAACGATTGAACCTGATATCCAAATTGTTCCACTTTATATTTTCTTCTCTCAATACTATATTTGAATAATGATGAACAAATAACTTAAAAAATCAACAGAAAATTGATTTAAGAAAAATATGTGTAAAAAATAAAATAATTATAAACGAGTATTCCAATCAAAAATTTTGTGACACTCATGAATTACTAATTGAGATAAAAAAAAACGTTAATATTACATGCACACATAGATTGCAAAAAATGCTAGTTTTTCATAAAGAAACCTTTCTTGCACAAAATTGAAGCCAGTAGATGTACATATTGAAACGTTTTGGAACCTTATTGAACACTGAAAAACTTGTTTCGAGAACCTTCGGTAGGATTAAACTTATAAGTAAGGTATATTTGACTACAAGATTCAACTAATTAATTGCTGGAAAAAATGTATCGAGCTTTATATATATTTTATTATAGAAAATAACAGTTTTATTGGTGGGTTTCTTCTCAAGAGCAATTTTTTTTTGCAATGGGGCAAAATATGCATTAAATTAAAAACGAAAGTACAACCTAAAGCTAATACAACCAAACAAACACAAAGAAACTAAAATGAGCGACATTCGCTCTTACATAACAATTACAAAACATAAATAACTTGAACTAAGATAAAACTGCTCGATCTGAAGGTCGGAGTTGATGGATAACCGTAATGAAACTCTTTTGCTGGTGCATGGCGATCGCCACAATCCTGACG